>NC_068450.1:11677888-11680388 GCF_023373465.1 Oncorhynchus keta | reverse complement strand
ATACTGGACTAACCTGAGTTATACTCACACAGATGCACAGACACACTGAAAGGAAAATGCCACTCAATGTGGGACTGTATCAATACTGGACTAATGAAACAAATACATCTGTGTGAGTATAACTCAGGTGTGTCTGTGTATCTGTCTGAGTATAACTCAGGTGTGTCTGTGCATCTGTGTGAGTATAACTCAGGTGTGTCTGTGCATCTGTGTGAGTATAACTCAGGTGTGTCTGTGCATCTGTCTAAGTATAACTCAGGTGTGTCTGTGCATCTGTGTGAGTATAACTCAGGTGTGTCTGTGCATCTGTGTGAGTATAACTCAGGTGTGTCTGTGCATCTGTGTGAGTATAACTCAGGTGTGTCTGTGCATCTGTGTGAGTATAACTCAGGTGTGTCTGTGCATCTGTGCGAGTATAACTCAGGTGTGTCTGTGCATCTGTGGGAGTATAACTCAGGTGTGTCTGTGCATCTGTGTGAGTATAACTCAGGTGTGTCTGTGCATCTGTCTGAGTATAACTCAGGTGTGTCTGTGCATCTGTGTGAGTATAACTCAGGTGTGTCTGTGCATCTGTGTGAGTATAACTCAGGTGTGTCTGTGCATCTGTGGGAGTATAACTCAGGTGTGTCTGTGCATCTGTGTGAGTATAACTCAGGTGTGTCTGTGCATCTGTGTGAGTATAACTCAGGTGTGTCTGTGCATCTGTGTGAGTATAACTCAGGTGTGTCTGTGCATCTGTCTGAGTATAACTCAGGTGTGTCTGTGCATCTGTGGGAGTATAACTCAGGTGTGTCTGTGCATCTGTGTGAGTATAACTCAGGTGTGTCTGTGCATCTGTGTGAGTATAACTCAGGTGTGTCTGTGCATCTGTCTGAGTATAACTCAGGTGTGTCTGTGCATCTGTGTGAGTATAACTCAGGTGTGTCTGTGCATCTGTGTGAGTATAACTCAGGTGTGTCTGTGCATCTGTGTGAGTATAACTCAGGTGTGTCTGTGCATCTGTGTGAGTATAACTCAGGTGTGTCTGTGCATTTGTGTGAGTATAACTCAGGTGTGTCTGTGCATCTGTGTGAGTATAACTCAGGTGTGTCTGTGCATCTGTGTGAGTATAACTCAGGTGTGTCTGTGCATCTGTGTGAGTATAACTCAGGTGTGTCTGTGCATCTGTGTGAGTATAACTCAGGTGTGTCTGTGCATCTGTGTGAGTATAACTCAGGTGTGTCTGTGCATCTGTGGGAGTATAACTCAGGTGTGTCTGTGCATCTGTGTGAGTATAACTCAGGTGTGTCTGTGCATCTGTGTGAGTATAACTCAGGTGTGTCTGTGCACACAGTCGTGCCAGTCTTGCAAGGTGTTAGTCATGCAGCATAGCTAATCCTGCAGCAGCAGTGTTTTGAGGGGGATTAACAGTAAATCGAACAGCTCTTTGGGTGATGTCAACAAGGCCACGCAATAAACTTCTCCTGTTCTGACCAGATAGTTAGTCCCAAAGTGGCATTCCTTCTGACAGTATAGTTCTGAGGTACTGGATTTAAAATGAATTAGGCTACTCATGTCTTTACACACCAAGACCTCGGGACATATTGTCACGCCCTGACCGTAGAGAGCTTTATATGTCTCTATTTTGGTTTGGTCAGGGTGTGATTTGGGTGGGCATTCTGTGTCCCTTTTTCTATCATTTGTATTTCTGTGTGTTTGGCCGGGTGGTGGTTCTCAATCAGAGGCAGCTGTCTATCGTTGTCTCTGATTGAGTACCATACATGTAGTTGTTGACATCGGAGGGATCGAGTGTAGGTTTTTTCAGAAGGGGTGCAACTCTCGCTCTCTTGAAGACGGAAGGGACGTAGCCAGCAGTCAGGGATGAGTTGATGAGCGAGGTGAGGTAAGGGAGAAGGTCTCCGGAAATGGTCTGGAGAAGAGAGGAGGGGATAGGGTCAAGCAGGCAGGTTGTTGGGCGGCCGGCCGTCACAAGACGCGAGATTTCATCTGGAGAGAGAGGGGAGAAAGAGGTCAGAGCATAGGGTAGGGCAGTGTGAGCAGAACCAGCGGTGTCGTTTGACTTAGCAAACGAGGATCGGATGTCGTCGACCTTCTTTTCAAAATGGTTGACAAAGTAATCTACAGAGAGGGAGGAGGGGGAGGAGAATTCAGGAGGGAGGAGAAGGTGGCAAAGAGCTTCCTAGGGTTAGAGGCAGAAGCTTGGAATTTAGAGTGGTAGAAAGTGGCTTTAGCAGCAGAGACAGAAGAGGAAAATGTAGAGAGGAGGGAGCGAAAGGATGCCAGGTCCGCAGGGAGGCGAGTTTTCCTCCATTTCCGCTCGGCTGCCCGGAGCCCTGTTCTGTGAGCTCGCAATGAGTCGTCGAGCCACGGAGCGGGAGGGAGGACCGAGCCGGCCTGGAGGATAGGGGGCATAGAGAGTCAAAGGATGCAGAAAGGGAGGAGAGGAGGGTTGAGGAGGCAGAATCAGGAGATAGGTTGGAGAAGGTTTGAGCAGAGGGAA
>NC_068450.1:11645388-11672888 GCF_023373465.1 Oncorhynchus keta | reverse complement strand
TGTTCCTTTATATATCACAGCATAGCATCTATTGTTCCTTTATATATCAGTTAGCATAGCATCTATTGTTCCTTTATATATCACAGCATAGCATCTATTGTTCCTTTATATATCACAGCATAGCATCTATTGTTCCTTTATATATCAGTTAGCATAGCATTTATTGTTCCTTTATATATCACAGCATAGCATCTATTGTTCCTTTATATATCAGTTAGCATAGCATTTATTGTTCCTTTATATATCACAGCATAGCATCTATTGTTCCTTTATATATCAGTTAGCATAGCATTTATTGTTCCTTTATATATCACAGTATAGCATCTATTGTTCCTTTATATATCACAGCATAGCATCTATTGTTCCTTTATATATCAGTTAGCATAGCATCTATTGTTCCTTTATATATCACAGCATAGCATCTATTGTTCCTTTATATATCACAGCATAGCATCTATTGTTCCTTTATATATCAGTTAGCATAGCATCTATTGTTCCTTTATATATCACAGCATAGCATCTATTGTTCCTTTATATATCAGTTAGCATAGCATTTATTGTTCCTTTATATATCACAGCATAGCATCTATTGTTCCTTTATATATCAGTTAGCATAGCATCTATTGTTCCTTTATATATCACAGCATAGCATCTATTGTTCCTTTATATATCAGTTAGCATAGCATTTATTGTTCCTTTATATATCACAGCATAGCATCTATTGTTCCTTTATATATCACAGCATAGCATCTATTGTTCCTTTATATATCACAGCATAGCATCTATTGTTCCTTTATATATCAGTTAGCATAGCATCTATTGTTCCTTTATATATCACAGCATAGCATCTATTGTTCCTTTATATATCACAGCATAGCATCTATTGTTCCTTTATATATCAGTTAGTATAGCATCTATTGTTCCTTTATATATCACAGCATAGCATCTATTGTTCCTTTATATATCAGTCAGCATAAGCATCTATTGTTCCTTTATATATCACAGCATAGCATCTATTGTTCCTTTATATATCACAGCATAGCATCTATTGTTCCTTTATATATCACAGCATAGCATCTATTGTTCCTTTATATATCAGTTAGCATAGCATCTATTGTTCCTTTATAGATCACAGCATAGCATCTATTGTTCCTTTATATATCACAGCATAGCATCTATTGTTCCTTTATATATCAGTTAGCATAGCATCTATTGTTCCTTTATATATCACAGCATAGCATCTATTGTTCCTTTATATATCAGTTAGCATAGCATCTATTGTTCCTTTATATATCACAGCATAGCATCTATTGTTCCTTTATATATCACAGCATAGCATCTATTGTTCCTTTATATATCACAGCATAGCATCTATTGTTCCTTTATATATCACAGCATAGCATCTATTGTTCCTTTATATATCAGTCAGCATAGCATTTATTGTTCCTTTATATATCACAGCATAGCATCTATTGTTCCTTTATATATCACAGCATAGCATCTATTGTTCCTTTATATATCACAGCATAGCATCTATTGTTCCTTTATATATCACAGCATAGCATCTATTGTTCCTTTATATATCAGTTAGCATAGCATCTATTGTTCCTTTATATATCACAGCATAGCATCTATTGTTCCTTTATATATCACAGCATAGCATCTATTGTTCCTTTATATATCACAGCATAGCATCTATTGTTCCTTTATATATCACAGCATAGCATCTATTGTTCCTTTATATATCAGTTAGCATAGCATCTATTGTTCCTTTATATATCACAGCATAGCATCTATTGTTCCTTTATATATCAGTTAGCATAGCATCTATTGTTCCTTTATATATCACAGCATAGCATCTATTGTTCCTTTATATATCACAGCATAGCATCTATTGTTCCTTTATATATCACAGCATAGCATCTATTGTTCCTTTATATATCACAGCATAGCATCTATTGTTCCTTTATATATCAGTTAGCATAGCATCTATTGTTCCTTTATATATCACAGCATAGCATCTATTGTTCCTTTATATATCACAGCATAGCATCTATTGTTCCTTTATATATCAGTTAGCATAGCATTTATTGTTCCTTTATATCATTTAGCATAGCATCTATTGTTACATATCAGTTAGCATAGCATCTATTGTTCCTTTATATATCAGTTAGCATAGCATCTATTGTTCCTTTATATATCACAGCATAGCATCTATTGTTCCTTTATATATCACAGCATAGCATCTATTGTTCCTTTATATATCACAGCATAGCATCTATTGTTCCTTTATATATCACAGCATAGCATCTATTGTTTCTTTACATATCAGTTAGCATAGCATCTATTGTTCCTTTATATACCATTTAGCATAGCATCTATTGTTCCTTTATATACCATTTATATATGTCAGGACCCCGGTTACAGAATAGCCGGGTCTATTGTTCCTTAACCAACTATAGTTGGCAGAACCCAGAAGATGAGGCAGCACAGCATACTTGATTGTTCCTTTAATATAAAAAGTGAAGTTCTTCAGGAAAACATGTAACTCCACAACCTATTGTTTCCACAAGAACAAAGGTAATCCTCCAAGACAAAAGGTAAATCAGTTAGTATAGCACAAAAAGCCTAAAAAATACTCAAAAACAAACAAACAAGAACAAAAAACAGATCAACAAGAATTCACAGAGTACTAGGGCTGGGTATAAACATACAAACACAGAGCAAAGGACTAGGAAAACAAAGGGTTTAAATACAATCAGGGGAAACGAGGCACAGGTGCAAATAATAATGGGGATCAAGGGAAAACAAAAGGTCAAAAGGCACAATGGGGGCATTTGTTCCTTGACATATATCAGTTAGCATAGCATCTATTGTTCCTGTATATATCAGTTAGCATCTATTGTTCCTTTATATATCAGTTAGCATAGCATCTATTGTTCCTTTATATATCAGTCAGCATAGCATCTATTGTTCCTTTATATATCAGTTAGCATAGCATCTATTGTTCCTTTATATATCACAGCATAGAATTTATTGTTGCTTTATATATCACAGCATAGCATCTATTGTTCCTTTATATATCACAGCATAGCATCTATTGTTTCTTTATATATCAGTTAGCATAGCATCTATTGTTCCTTTATATACCATTTAGCATAGCATCTATTGTTCCTTTATAAACCATTTAGCATAGCCTCTATTGTTCCTTTATATATCAGTTAGCATAGCATCTATTGTTCCTTTTACACCTATTGTTCCTTGAAACAGCACTTTATATCTGATGTACGAATTGCTATATAAATAGCAATTTGATTTGATTGATTTATTGTTCCTTTATATATCACAGCATAGCATCTATTGTTCCTTTATTATATATCACAGTTAGCATAGCATCTATTGTTCCATAGCATCTATTGTTCCTTTATATATCACAGCATAGCATCTAGCATCTATTGTTCCTTTATATATCATTTAGCATAGCATCTATTGTTCCTTTATATATCATTTAGCATAATCCATTATATATCACAGCATAGCATCTATTGTTCCTTTATATATCAGTTAGCATAGCATCTATTGTTCCTTATATATCAGTTAGCATAGCATCTATTGTTCCTTTATATATCACAGCATAGCATCTATTGTTGCTTTATATATCACAGTTTACATATCTTTAGCATAGCATTTATTGTTCCTTTATATACCATTTAGCATAGCATCTATTGTTCCTTTATATATCAGTTAGCATAGCATCTATTGTTCCTTTATATATCATTTAGCATAGCATCTATTGTTCCTTTATATATCAGTTAGCATAGCATCTATTGTTCCTTTATATATCAGTTAGCATAGCATCTATTGTTCCTTTATATATCAGTTAGCATAGCATCTATTGTTCCTTTATATATCACAGCATAGCATCTATTGTTCCTTTTATATCATCATAGCATCTATTGCATTTAGCATAGCATCTATTGTTCCTTTATATATCATTTAGCATAGCATCTATTGTTCCTTTATATATCATTTAGCATAGCATCTATTGTTCCTTTACATATCAGTTAGCATAGCATCTATTGTTTCTTTATATATCAGTTCTATTGTTCCTTTATATATGCATAGCATTATTGCTTTACATATCACAGCATAGCCTTTGTTGCTTTATATACCATTTAGCATAGCATCTAGTGTTGCTTTATATAACAGTCAGCATAGCAATTGTTCCTTTATTTCAGTTAGCATAGCATCTATTGTTCCTTTATCACAGCATATCATACAGTTAGCATAGCATCTATTGTTCCTTTATATATCAGTTAGCATAGCATCTATTGTTCCTTTATATATCAGTTAGCATAGCATCTATTGTTCCTTTACATATCAGTTAGCATATCATCTATTGTTCCTTTATATATGACAGCATAGCATCTATTGTTTCTTTACATATCAGTTAGCATAGCATCTATTGTTTCTTTACATATCAGGTAGCATAGCATCTATTGTTCCTTTATATATCACAGCATAGCATCTATTGTTTCTTTACATAACAGTCAGCATAGCATCTATTGTTCCTTTATATACCATTTACCATAGCCTCTATTGTTCCTTTATATATCAATTAGCATATAATCTATTGTTCCTTTATATTTTTTTTTATTTTTTTTATTTCACCTTTATTTAACCAGGTAGGCTAGTTGAGAACAAGTTCTCATTTGCAACTGCGACCTGGCCAAGATAAAGCATAGCAGTGTGAACAGACAACACAGAGTTACACATGGAGTAAACAATTTAGCAAGTCAATAACACAGTAGAAAAAAATGGGCAGTCTATATACAATGTGTGCAAAAGGCATGAGGAGGTAGGCGAATAATACAATTTTGCAGATTAACACTGGTGATAAATGATCAGATGGGCATGTACAGGTAGAGATATTGGTGTGCAAAAGAGCAGAAAAGTAAATAAATAAAAACAGTATAAAAACAGTATGGGAATGAGGTAGGTGAAAAGGGTGAGCTATTTACCAATAGACTATGTACAGCTGCAGCGATCGGTTAGCTGCTCGGATAGCTGATGTTTGAAGTTGGTGAGGGAGATAAAAGTCTCCAACTTCAGCGATTTTGCAAGTTCCAGTCACAGGCAGCAGAGTACTGAACGAAAGGCGGCCAAATGAGGTGTTGGCTTTAGGGATGATCAGTGAGATACACCTGCTGGAGCGCGTGCTACGGATGGGTGTTGCCATCGTGACCAGTGAACTGAGATAAGGCGGAGCTTTACCTAGCATGGACTTGTAGATGACCTGAGCCAGTGGGTCTGGCGACGAATATGTTAGAGCATACAAGTCGCAGTGGTGGGTGGTATAAGGTGCTTTAGTGACAAAACGGATGGCACTGTGATAGACTGCATCCAGTTTGCTGAGTAGAGTGTTGGAAGCCATTTTGTAGATGACATCGCCGAAGTCGAGGATCGGTAGGATAGTCAGTTTTACTAGGGTAAGCTTGGCAGCGTGAGTGAAGGAGGCTTTGTTGCGGAATAGAAAGCCGACTCTGGATTTGATTTTTGATTGGAGATGTTTGATGTGAGTCTGAAGGAGAGTTTGCAGTCTAGCCAGACACCTAGGTACTTATAGATGTCCACATATTCAAGGTTGGAACCATCCAGGGTGGTGATGCTAGTCGGGCATGCGGGTGCAGGCAGCGATCGGTTGAAAAGCATGCATTTGGTTTTACTCGCGTTTAGGAGCAGTTGGAGGCCACGGAAGGAGTGCTGTATGGCATTGAAGCTCGTTTGAGGTTGGATAGCACAGTGTCCAATGACGGGCCGAAAGTATATAGAATGGTGTCGTCTGCGTAGAGGTGGATCAGGGAATCGCCCGCAGCAAGAGCAACATCATTGATATATACAGAGAAAAGAGTTCCGAGAATTGAACCCTGTGGCACCCCATAGAGACTGCCAGAGGACCGGACAGCATGCCCTCCGATTTGACACACTGAACTCTGTCTGCAAAGTAATTGGTGAACCAGGCAAGGCAGTCATCCGAAAAACCGAGGCTGTTGAGTCTGCCGATAAGAATTTGGTGATTGACAGAGTCGAAAGCCTTGGCGAGGTCGATGAAGACGGCTGCACAGTACTGTCTTTTATCGATGGCGGTTATGATATCATTTAGTACCTTGAGTGTGGCTGAGGTGCACCCGTGACCGGCTCGGAAACCAGATTGCACAGCGGAGAAGGTACGGTGGGATTCGAGATGGTCAGTGACCTGTTTGTTGACTTGGCTTTCAAAGACCTTAGATAGGCAGGGCAGGATGGATATAGGTCTATAGCAGTTTGGGTCCAGGGTGTCTCCCTTTGAAGAGGGGGATGACTGCGGCAGCTTTCCAATCCTTGGGGATCTCAGACGATATGAAAGAGAGGTTGAACAGGCTGGTAATAGGGGTTGCGACAATGGCGGCAGATAGTTTCAGAAATAGCGGGTCCAGATTATCAAGCCCAGCTGATTTGTACGGGTCCAGGTTTTGCAGCTCTTTCAGAACATCTGCTATCTGGATTTGGGTAAAGGAGAACCTGGAGAGGCTTGGGTGAGGAACTACGGGGGGGGCGGAGCTGTTGGCCGAGGTTGGAGTAGCCAGGCGGAAGGCATGGCCAGCCGATATATCACAGCATAGCATCTATTGTTTCTTTACATATCAGTTAGCATAGCCTCTATTATTCCTTTATATATCAGTTAGCATAGCATCTATTGTTTCTTTATATATCACAGCATAGCATCTATTATTGCTTTACATATCACAGCATAGCATCTATTGTTGCTTTATATACCATTTAGCATAGCATCTAGTGTTGCTTTATATAACAGTCAGCATGGCATCTATTGTTCCTTTATATATCAGTTAGCATAGCATCTATTGTTCCTTTACATATCACAGCATAGCATCTATTGTTTCAGTTAGCATAGCATCTATTGTTCCTTTATATATCACAGCATAGCATCTATTGTTTCTTTACATATCAGTTAGCATAGCATCTATTGTTCCTTTATATATCAGTTAGCATAGCCTCTATTGTTCCTTTATATATCAGTTAGCATAGCATCTATTGTTCCTTTATATATCAGTTAGCATAGTATCTATTGTTTCTTTACATATCAGTTAGCATAGCATCTATTGTTCCTTTATATATCAGTTATCATAGCCTCTATTGTTCCTTTATATATCACAGCATAGCATCTATTGTTCCTTTATATAACAGTCAGCATAGCATCTATTGTTCCTTTATATATCAGTTAGCATAGCATCTATTGTTCCTTTATATATCACAGCATATTGTTCCTTTATATATCAGTTAGCATAGCATCTATTGTTCCTTTATAAACCATTTAGCATAGCCTCTATTGTGCCTTTATATATCAGTTAGCATAGCATCTATTGTTCCTTTATATATCACAGCATAGCATCTATTGTTTCTTTACATATCAGTTAGCATGGCATCTATTGTTGCTTTACATATCACAGCATAGCATCTATTGTTCCTTTATATATCAGTTAGCATAGCATCTATTGTTCCTTTATATACCATTTAGCATAGCATCTATTGTTGCTTTACATATCAGGTAGCATAGCATCTATTGTTTCTTTACATATCAGTTAGCATAGCATCTATTGTTCCTTTATATATCACAGCATAGCATCTATTGTTTCTTTACATATCAGGTAGCATAGCATCTATTGTTTCTTTACATATCAGTTAGCATAGCATCTATTGTTCCTTTATATACCATTTAGCATAGCATCTATTGTTGCTTTACATATCACAGCATAGCATCTATTGTTCCTTTATATATCAGTTAGCATAGCATCTATTGTTCCTTTACATATCAGTTAGCATAGCATCTATTGTTTCTTTACATATCAGTTAGCATAGCATCTATTGTTTCTTTTACATATCAGTTAGCATAGCATCTATTGTTCCTTTATATATCACAGCATAGCATCTATTGTTTCTTTACATATCAGTTAGCATAGCATCTATTGTTGCTTTACATATCACAGCATAGCATCTATTGTTCCTTTATATATCAGTTAGCATAGCATCTATTGTTCCTTTATATACCATTTAGCATAGCATCTATTGTTGCTTTACATATCACAGCATAGCATCTATTGTTGCTTTACATATCACAGCATAGCATCTATTGTTCCTTTATATATCAGTTAGCATAGCATCTATTGTTCCTTTACATATCAGTTAGCATAGCATCTATTGTTTCTTTACATATCAGTTAGCATAGCATCTATTGTTTCTTTACATATCAGTTAGCATAGCATCTATTGTTCCTTTATATATCACAGCATAGCATCTATTGTTTCTTTACATATCAGTTAGCATAGCATCTATTGTTGCTTTACATATCACAGCATAGCATCTATTGTTCCTTTATATATCAGTTAGCATAGCATCTATTGTTCCTTTATATACCATTTAGCATAGCATCTATTGTTGCTTTACATATCACAGCATAGCATCTATTGTTGCTTTACATATCACAGCATAGCATCTATTGTTCCTTTATATATCACAGCATAGCAACTATTGTTGCTTTACATATCACAGCATAGCATCTAGTGTTGCTTTATATAACAGTCAGCATAGCATCTATTGTTCCTTTATATATCAGTTAGCATAGCATTTATTGTTCCTTTATATATCACAGCATAGCATCTATTGTTCCTTTATATATCACAGCATAGCATCTATTGTTCCTTTATATATCAGTTAGCATAGCATCTATTGTTCCTTTATATATCACAGCATAGCATCTATTGTTCCTTTATATATCACAGCATAGCATCTATTGTTCCTTTATATATCACAGCATAGCATCTATTGTTCCTTTATATATCAGTTAGCATAGCATCTATTGTTCCTTTATATATCACAGCATAGCATCTATTGTTCCTTTATATATCAGTTAGCATAGCATCTATTGTTCCTTTATATATCACAGCATAGCATCTATTGTTCCTTTATATATCACAGCATAGCATCTATTGTTCCTTTATATATCACAGCATAGCATCTATTGTTCCTTTATATATCACAGCATAGCATCTATTGTTCCTTTATATATCACAGCATAGCATCTATTGTTCCTTTATATATCAGTTAGCATAGCATTTATTGTTTCTTTACATATCAGTTAGCATAGCATCTATTGTTCCTTTATATATCAGTTAGCATAGCATCTATTGTTCCTTTATATATCACAGCATAGCATATATTGTTCCTTTATATATCACAGCATAGCATCTATTGTTCCTTTATATATCACAGCATAGCATCTATTGTTCCTTTATATATCACAGCATAGCATCTATTGTTTCTTTACATATCAGTTAGCATAGCATCTATTGTTCCTTTATATACCATTTAGCATAGCCTCTATTGTTCCTTTATATATTGTCAGGACCCGGTTACGAACCCGGGTCTCCGGAGTGAGAAACAGTCACTTAACCAACTGAGCCACGAATAGTTGGCAGAACCCAGAAGATGAGGCAGACACAGCAGTACTTGAGACGGTGTATTTAATGAAGTAAAAAGTGAAGTTCTTCAGGAAAACATGTAACTCCACAACCTCAAAAGGAATTCCACAAGAACAAAGGTAATCCTCCAAGACAAAAAGGTAAATCCACAAGGTGGAAGGTATAGCACAAAAAGCCTAAAAAAATACTCAAAAACAAACAAACAAGAACAAAAAACAGATCAACAAGAATTCACAGAGTACTAGGGCTGGGTGCTAACATACAAACACAGAGCAAAGGACTGAGGAAAACAAAGGGTTTAAATACAATCAGGGGAAACGAGGCACAGGTGCAAATAATAATGGGGATCAAGGGAAAACAAAAGGTCAAAAGGCACAATGGGGGCATTTAGTGACCAAAAACCGGAACAACCCTGGCCAAATCCTGACATATATCAGTTAGCATAGCATCTATTGTTCCTGTATATATCAGTCAGCATAGCATCTATTGTTCCTTTATATATCAGTTAGCATAGCATCTATTGTTCCTGTATATATCAGTCAGCATAGCATCTATTGTTCCTTTATATATCAGTTAGCATAGCATCTATTGTTCCTTTATATATCACAGCATAGAATTTATTGTTGCTTTACATATCACAGCATAGCATCGATTGTTCCTTTATATATCACAGCATAGCATCTATTGTTTCTTTACATATCAGTTAGCATAGCATCTATTGTTCCTTTATATACCATTTAGCATAGCATCTATTGTTCCTTTATAAACCATTTAGCATAGCCTCTATTGTTCCTTTATATATCAGTTAGCATAGCATCTATCGTGCTTTTACACCTGCATTGTTTGCTGTTTGGGGTTTTAGGCTGGGTTTCTGTACAGCACTTTGAGATATCAGCTGATGTACGAAGGGCTATATAAATCAATTTGATTTGATTTGATTCGATTGTTCCTTTATATATCACAGCATAGCATCTATTGTTCCTTTATATATCAGTTAGCATAGCATCTATTGTTCCTTTATATACCATTTAGCATAGCCTCTATTGTTCCTTTATATATCAATTAGCATATCATCTATTGTTCCTTTATATATCACAGCATAGCATCTATTGTTTCTTTACATATCAGTTAGCATAGCATCTATTGTTTCTTTACATATCAGGTAGCATAGCATCTATTGTTCCTTTATATATCACAGCATAGCATCTATTGTTTCTTTACATAACAGTCAGCATAGCATCTATTGTTCCTATATATATACCATTTAGCATAGCCTCTATTATTCCTTTATATATCAGTTAGCATAGCCTCTATTATTCCTTTATATATCAGTTAGCATAGCATCTATTGTTTCTTTATATATCACAGCATAGCATCTATTGTTGCTTTACATATCACAGCATAGCATCTATTGTTGCTTTATATACCATTTAGCATAGCATCTAGTGTTGCTTTATATAACAGTCAGCATGGCATCTATTGTTCCTTTATATATCAGTTAGCATAGCATCTATTGTTCCTTTACATATCACAGCATAGCATCTATTGTTTCAGTTAGCATAGCATCTATTGTTCCTTTATATATCACAGCATAGCATCTATTGTTTCTTTACATATCAGTTAGCATAGCATCTATTGTTCCTTTATATATCAGTTAGCATAGCCTCTATTGTTCCTTTATATATCAGTTAGCATAGCATCTATTGTTCCTTTATATATCAGTTAGCATAGTATCTATTGTTTCTTTACATATCAGTTAGCATAGCATCTATTGTTCCTTTATATATCAGTTATCATAGCCTCTATTGTTCCTTTATATATCACAGCATAGCATCTATTGTTCCTTTATATAACAGTCAGCATAGCATCTATTGTTCCTTTATATATCAGTTAGCATAGCATCTATTGTTCCTTTATATATCACAGCATATTGTTCCTTTATATATCAGTTAGCATAGCATCTATTGTTCCTTTATAAACCATTTAGCATAGCCTCTATTGTGCCTTTATATATCAGTTAGCATAGCATCTATTGTTCCTTTATATATCACAGCATAGCATCTATTGTTTCTTTACATATCAGTTAGCATAGCATCTATTGTTGCTTTACATATCACAGCATAGCATCTATTGTTCCTTTATATATCAGTTAGCATAGCATCTATTGTTCCTTTATATACCATTTAGCATAGCATCTATTGTTGCTTTACATATCAGGTAGCATAGCATCTATTGTTTCTTTACATATCAGTTAGCATAGCATCTATTGTTCCTTTATATATCACAGCATAGCATCTATTGTTTCTTTACATATCAGGTAGCATAGCATCTATTGTTTCTTTACATATCAGTTAGCATAGCATCTATTGTTCCTTTATATACCATTTAGCATAGCATCTATTGTTGCTTTACATATCACAGCATAGCATCTATTGTTCCTTTATATATCAGTTAGCATAGCATCTATTGTTCCTTTACATATCAGTTAGCATAGCATCTATTGTTTCTTTACATATCAGTTAGCATAGCATCTATTGTTTCTTTACATATCAGTTAGCATAGCATCTATTGTTCCTTTATATATCACAGCATAGCATCTATTGTTTCTTTACATATCAGTTAGCATAGCATCTATTGTTGCTTTACATATCACAGCATAGCATCTATTGTTCCTTTATATATCAGTTAGCATAGCATCTATTGTTCCTTTATATACCATTTAGCATAGCATCTATTGTTGCTTTACATATCACAGCATAGCATCTATTGTTGCTTTACATATCACAGCATAGCATCTATTGTTCCTTTATATATCACAGCATAGCAACTATTGTTGCTTTACATATCACAGCATAGCATCTAGTGTTGCTTTATATAACAGTCAGCATGGCATCTATTGTTCCTTTATATATCATTTAGCATAGCATCTATTGTTGCTTGCTAGGTCTGTGCATGTTCTATGAATCAATTTAGCCGCCCTTGTATTATTTACAATCATATTTTATGTTGGACGTGTGCTCACAATCTAATTGTTATTTGTCCAAGTACTTATTTGTTCTCAGAGTGTGGCAGTCCCTCTCCATTCATAATTTATTTAGCTTTTATTGAAAAGACAGTGTTGGAAAGACTGGGAAGGCGAGTGAAGTGGGGTTGACTCCAACCCATGCCGACTCTAGTGTGTCTGGGTCAGTGGCTGTGTAACCACTGGATCACACAGGCACTGAGACGCCATTCAATTATTCTGACTATTGCTTGACTTGAACATATAATAAAACAATTGATTAAAAAATATATATATTTTCCCTTAACGAAAAATACATCTACCCCCCCTAGCAATATGTCCATTTACTATAATCAGTCCACCGCCCCACCCTCTTTGAGCTTTACACTTGAGTACAGTACCAATCCATTTGTTTAATGATATATCGCTATGTAGCCTATACTGTTGTGTCTTACTCATATGTGATATTTGAATTGTCCATTATTTTTTTTAAATTTCTCTACTACATATTTTATGCTAATCTACCTTGATGACCACCCCTTCGTTGGTATCTAATGAATTAGATGTCTGCACCTACTGTGCTTGCTACTCGCAGCAGGTGTGTCAACTTAAAGGATGTGTGTCTTGTCTTTCTTTGTACAGCACTGATGAAGGCACGAGGCCAAAACGTATACTATTATATTCTCTCGAACATTAATTACATTTATTCTTTTATTTTAGCATTTCAGCATCTTTGGGTTTTTCCTTTTCATGTTTTGAGTGCGAGTACCTTTTGAACTCTCCAATTATTATAATCCACATAGGAATTAACACGAGATGTTGTATCCTACATAGCCTACTTGAACTGGTGCAATGTAGGTACGGTACTGCATTGTATAGAAACACTGCTCCCAGCTGCCCCCTGGAGGTGATTCTAAATATTTATTCAGATATTCAAATCCTCCTGCTGCAGGATTCATTTCCTCCTGCGACGAAACGGGTCAAATTAAGATCCGACATCTGTAGCAACATAGTAGCCCAACCTGACCTAGCAGGTAGTTAATAAATAATTATTTTTCAAACTCATGCTGTGGTATATTTGTGCAGGTGGGGGTGGGGTTGTTTGTTTACATGAGTTATACCCCCCCCCACACACACACACACACACACACACACTCACACACACACACTCACACACACACACTCGCTCTCACCATCCCATCAAAATGGGAACAGTTCCTCTGCACCGAGCCATCTCTGAACTCCCTTAGAACATGAGCGATGCCTTTGCTTTATGTGGACTGTGTGGCTGCCGAAGTCTCTTAGTGTTTTAGTGTTTGAATACTCAAACAGCTGTCTGAGTGGGACACATACACAAGGGAAAGTAAAAAATAGGCCACACACACACACCTTGGAGCCAGCTGCCTGTCTCTCTCTCCCTGCCTCTAGGACTGTCTGAGCTCCTCTCCCTGCCTCTGGGACTGCCTGAGCTCCTCTCCCCTCTCTGGGACTTGCCTGAGCTCCTCTCCCTGCCTCTGGGACTGCCTGAGCTCCTCACCCCTCTCTGGGACTGCCTGAGCTCCTCTCCCTGCCTCTGGGACTGCCTGAGCTCCTCACCCCTCTCTGGGACTGCCTGAGCTCCTCTCCCCTCTCTGGGACTGCCTGAGCCCCCCTCGCCTCTCTGGGACTGCCTGAGCTCCTCTCCCCTCTCTGGGACTGCCTGAGCTCCCCTCGCCTCTCTGGGACTGCCTGAGCTCCTCTCCCCTGGTTCTAGCAAAGCAGCATGATCATGGAACGTTGTTCGTTTGTTGTCCCTCAATCAAAAATCCCTGAACCAATAAGCTGATTGTCTTGTGATTGCAACATTTGCAGGTTTATTGACCCCAATTCAAAGTTAGAACATCATTTAGTTGTGTTCATCCTGGAACATCAATTCGTTGTGTTGATCCTAGAACATCAATTAGTTGTGTTGATTCTAGAACATCATTTAGTTGTGTTGATCCTAGAACATAATTTAGTTGTGTTGATCCTAGAACATCATTTAGTTGTGTTGATCCTAGAACATCATTTAGTTGTGTTGATCCTAGAACATCATTTAGTTGTGTTGATCCTAGAACATCATTTAGTTGTGTTGATCCTAGAACATCATTTAGTTGTGTTGATCCTAGAACATAATTTAGTTGTGTTGATCCTAGAACATAATTTAGTTGTGTTGATCCTAGAACATCAATTCGTTGTGTTGATCCTAGAACATCATTTAGTTGTGTTGATCCTAGAACATAATTTAGTTGTGTTGATCCTAGAACATCATTTAGTTGTGTTGATCCTAGAACATAATTTAGTTGTGTTGATCCTGGAATATCATTTAGTTGTGTTGATCCTAGAACATCATGTAGTTGTGTTGATCCTAGAACATCATTTAGTTGTGTTGATCCTAGAACATCATTTAGTTGTGTTGATCCTAGAACATCATTTAGTTTTGTTGATCCTAGAACATAATTTAGTTGTGTTGATCCTATAACACAATTTAGTTGTGTTGATCCTAGAACATCATTTAGTTGTGTTGATCCTAGAACATCATTTAGTTGTGTTGATCCTAGAACATCATTTAGTTGTGTTGATCCTAGAACATCAATTCGTTGTGTTGATCCTAGAACATCAATTAGTTGTGTTGATCCTAGAACATAATTTAGTTGTGTTGATCCTAGAACATCATTTAGTTGTGTTGATCCTAGAACATAAATTCGTTGTGTTGATCCTAGAACATCAATTAGTTGTGTTGATCCTAGAACATCAATTAGTTGTGTTGATCCTAGAACATCATTTAGTTGTGTTGATCCTGGAACATCATTTAGTTGTGTTGATCCTGGAACATCATTTAGTTGTGTTGATCCTAGAACATCATTTAGTTGTGTTGATCCTAGAACATCAATTAGTTGTGTTGATCCTAGAACATCAATTAGTTGTGTTGATCCTAGAACATCAATTAGTTGTGTTGATCCTAGAACATCATTTAGTTGTGTTGATCCTGGAACATCATTTAGTTGTGTTGATCCTGGAACATCATTTAGTTGTGTTGATCCTAGATCATTTAGTTGTGTTGATCCTAGAACATCAATTAGTTGTGTTGATCCTAGAACATCATTTAGTTGTGTTGATCCTAGAACATCATTTAGTTGTGTTGATCCTAGAACATCATTTAGTTGTGTTGATCCTAGAACATCATTTAGTTGTGTTGATCCTGGAACATCATTTAGTTGTGTTGATCCTAGAACATAATTTAGTTGTGTTGATCCTAGAACATCATTTAGTTGTGTTGATCCTAGAACATCATTTAGTTGTGTTGATCCTGGAACATCATTTAGTTGTGTTGATCCTGGAACATCATTTAGTTGTGTTGATCCTGGAATGAGCTATAGTTGAAGTTGAAACTTTACATATACTTAGGTTGGAGTCATTAAAACTCATTTTTCAACGACTCCAAATCTCTTGTTAACAAACTATACTTTTGGCAAGTCAGTTAGAACATCTACTTTGTGCAGATTATTTCACTTATAATTCACTGTATCACAATTCCAGTGGGTCAGAAGTTTACATACACTAAGTTGACTGTGCCTTTTTACAGCTTGGAAAATTCCAGAAAATGATTTCATGGCTTTAGAAGCTTCTGATGGGCTAATTGACATCATTTGAGTCAATTGGAGGTGAACCTGTGGATGTATTTTAAGACCTACCTTCAAACACAGTGCCTCTTTGTTTGACATCATGGCAAAATCAAAAGAAATCAGCCAAGACCTCAGAAAAATAATTGTAGACCTGCACAAGTCTGGTTCATCCTTGGGAGCAATTTCCAAACGCCTGAAGGTACCACGTTCATCTGTACAAACAATAGTACTGTCACGGCCGTTAAAAGAAGAGGACCAAGGTGCAGTGTGGTGATGGTACATTTTCTCTTTATTTGGGAAATGACGCTGAACAAAACAATAAACACTACAAAAACAAACCAAAGCCAAAGGCTATGTGCCCTAAACAAAGTCAACTTCCCACAAACACAGGTGGGAAAAAGGGCAGCCTAAGTATGGTTCTCAATCAGAAACAACGATAGACAGCTGTCCCTGATTGAGAACCCTACCCGGCAAAACAGAACTACTCAACATAGAACATAGAATACCCACCCCAACTCACGCCCTGACCAAACCATAATAGAGACATATATCTCTAAGGTCAGGGCGTGATAAGTACACAAGTATAAACACCATGGGACCGCTCAGGAAGGAGACGCGTTCTGTCTCCTAGAGATGAACGTACTTTGCTGTGAAAAGTGAAAATGAATCCCAGAAAAACAGAAAAGGACATTGTGAAGATACTGGAGGAAACAGGTACAAAAGTATCTATATCCACAGTAAAACGGGTCCTATATCAACATAACCTGACAGGCCGCTCAGCAAGGAAGAAGCCGCTGCTCCAAAACCACCATTAAAACAACAGAATACGGTTTACAACTGCACATGTGGACAAAGATTGTACTTTTTGGAGAAATGTCCTCTGGTCTGACTGAAATAGAACTGTTTGGCCATAATGACCATTGTTATGTTTGGAGGAAAAAGGGGGAGGCTTGCAAGCCGAAGAACACCATCCCAAAAGTGAAGCACGGGGGTGGCAGCATCATGTTGTGGGGGTGCTTTGCTGCAGGAGGGACTGGTGCACTTCACAAAATAGATGGCATCATGAGGCAGGGAAATGATGTGGATATATTGAAGCAACATCTCAAGACATCAATCAGGAAGTTAAAGCTTGGTCGCAAATGGGTCTTCCAAATGGACAATGACCCCAACCACACTTCCAAAGTTGTGACAAAATGGCTTTATGGACAACAAAGTCAAGGTATTGGAGTGGCCATCTCAAAGCCCTAACCTCAATCCTGTAGAAAATTTGTGGGCAGAACTGAAAAAGTGTGTGCGAGCAAGGAGGCCTACAAACCTGACTCAGTTACACCAGCTCTGTCTGGAGGAATGGGACAAAATTCAGAGGCAGTAGGGTCTGGGGTCTGAATTCTACCCAAATTCTCAACCATAGGTTACAGTAAGTCTTCCATAACTTTTCCCTTCAGCCATTCCCTTTACGAGAGGCCTCTCAAAGACATCTGTGATTGCATTTCCTGGTACTGTTGCCCAGAGAGTACCACTCTAAAGTCATGGTAACATGGGGAAATCTGGTTTGCTGCAACATGAAGGTCACTAGAAACCCCAGAACAGTATGTGTACAGAGCCAATGCCGATGAATAAGAAATAAGGAGAGAAACCATCCTATTTGTTATTCTACAAGACAGTCTACCATGAACAGTGAAGAAGTTGGAAGCGGTAACACGATTATTATGGTCAGACATATTGTTTGTGTGTGATGAAAGTGGCTCCCTGCATCCCAAAATGAAACCCTATTCCCTATATAGTGCACTACTTTTGACCAGGGCCCATATAGGGAATAGGGTGACATTTTGGGACGAAGACATCCACATCTGAAATGACTGGCAGTGTTTCTTCACTCATCTCTTCTGGAACAAACACACTCAATCACCTCCTTTGATGTGTGTTGTGTGTCTAATTCCCTTTCAACACAGATTCACGTGTTCCACTGTTTACTTCTCTTCAGTTTGGGTGAGTCTGGCACAGCACTAAGCAGCACATTTACCATCATCCATGGTCTGCACCATAGGAGATGCTTTCTCTGATTCTTTGTCATCTCTCTCTCTCTCTCTCTCTCTCTCTCTCTCTGTCTCTCTGTCCCTCTCTCTCTCTCTCTCTCTCTCTCTGTCCCACTCTCTCCCTCTCTGCCTCTCTCTCTCTCTTTCTTTCTTTCTTTCTTTCTTTCTTTCTTTCTTTCTTTCTTTCTTTCTTTCTTTCTTTCTTTCTTTCTTTCTCTTCTCTCTCTCTCTGAGCCATGTACTAAGTAAAAGTGAACAGGGCACAGCAGTGTTGTCTATTTTAAATCCAAACCATATTAGTCATTTTTTACGAGGTGGAGATAAAAGCTTTTTCAGAGAAAATACATCTAACATGTTAGTCTGCTGTCTGTCGGCTGTCAACCCCAACCTGAACAGGTCATTATGGCCAACCTACACCAGTAAAACTCTTCACCAAATGCTGGCAGTGACCTCGGTGTGCTGGCTGTGGTCTCAATGTGATGGCTGTGGTCTCAATGTGATGGCTGTGGTCTCAATGTGATGGCTGTGGTCTCGGTGTGATGGCTGTGGTCTCAATGTGATGGCTGTGGTCTCGGTGTGATGGCTGTGGTCGGTGTGATGGCTGTGGTGTCGGTGTGATGGCTCTGGTCTCGGTGTGATGGCCGTGGTCTCAATGTGATGGCTGTGGTCTCGGTGTGATGGCTGTGGTCTCAATGTGATGGCTGTGGTCTCAATGTGATGGCTGTGGTCTCGGTGTGATGGCTGTGGTCTCGGTGTGATGGCTCTGGTCTCGGTGTGATGGCAATGGTCCCAATGTGATGGCTGTGGTCTCAATGTGATGGCCATGGTATCAGTGTGCTGGCCTTGGCGATGGTGAACAGTGTGTCATAACTGGTCATGGTAATGCAGTGTCCTTCAGAGAGCATAGAGGACTTCTTGTCCTGTTGAACCATGGACATAAGGTGTTGCACACACACAGAGACACACACACACACACACATACACACATACACTCTCTCTCTCTTTCTCTGAACATGCTGAAATAACACTGTAATGTCACCAACGCCCCCCAGGTCTGACGAGTTGCTCAAGGGTCACAGACTGGCCTGTGGGTTCATGACACACACAGCGAGTGACAATGTTTATCTGCAGTCATATAGTTTATAAGTCAAAAGGAGTTGTATGTTTTCCATGTCATGCTGAGTTGAAAATAGAAGATTAAGCTGGCACTGAGGGAATGGAAGTACATCGTTATCTACAATAATCTATCATCATTTATCCTGAACAGAACAGATTGAGTGGGAGACTGTGACCAGCCACTAACCCTGCTGGGGCTGCGGACAGTCAGCCAGTCTTGTTATTCTTGTTATTGCCAGAGCAAGACCACACACACACACACACACACACACACGCTTTATAAACAAGTCTTGTCTCTGACACCCTGAGAAGTTCTGGTCTTGGTCCCGACAGACAAGCCAACTTGGTCTCAGAGCATTTTGTATTATTCTGTATTTAAATCCATGATGCTCCGTTTAGTATGATATGTTACATTTGGTATGGGTATGTGAGACAGATGGTTACTTAAGGCAAAAACAAAAGTAGGGTGGTTGGTCGGGTTGGATGGGTGCTAACCCTTCCCCCTGACCTTAATCCTTTTAGCTAACTCCTAGACTTAACCCTGACTCCTAGCCTAGCTAATGTTAGCCACCTAGCTAGAATTCGTAACATATTGTACGTTTAGCAAATTCGTAACGTATAATACGAATTGTAATTTGTAACATGTCTGTGGTCTCGGTGTGCTGGCTGTGGTGTCGGTGTGATGGCTGTGGTCTCGGTGTGATGGTTGTGGTCTCGGTGTGCTGGCTGTGGTGTCGGTGTGATGTCTGTGGTCTCGGTGTGATGGCTGTGGTGTCGGTGTGATGGCTGTGGTCTCGGTGTGATGGTTGTGGTCTCGGTGTGATGGCTGTGGTGTCGGTGTGATGGCTGTGGTCTCGGTGTGATGGCTGTGGTGTCGGTGTGATGGCTGTGGTCTCGGTGTGATGGTCTGTGGTCTCGGTGTGATGGCTGTGGTGTCGGTGTGATGGTTGTGGTCTCGGTGTGCTGGCTGTGGTCTCGGTGTGATGGCTGTGGTCTCGGTGTGATGGCTGTGGTCTCGGTGTGATGGCTGTGGTCTCGGTGTGATGGCTGTGGTCTCGGTGTGATGGCTGTGGTCTCGGTGTGGTGGCTGTGGTGTCGGTGTGATGGCTGTGGTCTCGGTGTGCTGGCTGTAGCCTTGGCGATGGTGAACAGTGTGTCATAACTGATCATGGTAATGCAGTGTCCTGGGTGATGCATATCCACAAATGAATACATACCATACATTTACGTACATAATAATATGAAATGCTCTGAGATCAGGTTGGACAGACGAACAGGTCATCGGGTCACCTGACTGACTCCATCTGGAGTGAATCACACACTGTAGTCTATCCTCTAGACATAGCTGGAGCCCCAGTCTATGGATCTCTACCTGGCTCTGTGTCAAAGACGCTCAGTGTCAAGACGTGCTGAGTACAACATCCCTTCTCAACACTCCGGCCCTGTTTCACCTTGAGACAGGAGGGTGTGCCTGAAATGGCGCCCTGCTATCTTAATAGTGCACTAGTGGTTGGGACTCAGGGTGCGATTTAGGATGCAGTCCAGCTCTACTGTAGGGTGAGATGAAGAGGGATTACTCAGACGGTGATGTCATGGATCTTTTGTTGATTCCTTCTTCATCTGGTCCTAATGGCCCCTTGTTCTGTTCCAGAGTGAGGGATGATAGCCTCGCTTCCTGCACGTTGCTTCCAGATAATGGTCTGAAGTTACTCCGATGAGTTCCCCCCCACCCCTTCCAAAGACTGCAGTCTACACACACTCGCACACACACACCTCCAGCCCACCTAATATCATCCTGTGAGGTAAATATAATTTGTTTTCCGTTTGATTCCTCACTCTAGACAGGTGGGTAAATGAGGTTCCCTGGCTGGGATAGGAGTAATCTAGCCCTTCTCTCTTACCTGTGACATGCACCAATAGAGATTAATGAGGGGGCAGGGGTTTGCAGCTTCTCACCTCTACACTCTTAAAATGGTTCTTCGGCTGTCCACATAGGAGAACCCTTTGAAAAACCCTTTTGGTTCCAGGTAGAATCCTTTTGGTTCCAGGTAGAACCCTTTTGGTTCCAGGGAGAAACCTTTTGGTTCCAGGGAGAAACCTTTTGAGTTCTTTGTAGGACCCTTTCCATAGAGGGTTCTACATGGAACCCAGAATGGTTCTACCTGGAACCAAAAAAGGTTTTTCAAAGAGTGAACTTAATATATGTTTACTTTATTCCTCTGAACATAACAATGGTCATTATGGCCAAACCCTTCTATTTTTGTTTCATCAGACCAGAGGACATTTCTCCACAAAGTACAATCTTTGTCCCCATGTGCAGTTGCAAATCGTAGTCTGGCTTTTTTATGGCAGTTTTGGAGCAGTGGCTTCTTCCTTGCTGAGCGGCCTTTCAGGATATGTCGATATAGGACTCATTTTACTATGGATATAGCTACTTTTGTACCTGTTTCCTCCAGCATCTTCACAAGGTCCTTCACTGTTCGATTTGCACTTTTCGCACCAAAGTACGTTCATCTCTCGTCTTCTTCCTGAGCGGTATGACGCCTGGTTCCATGGTGTTTATACTTGTGTACTATTGTTTGTACAGATGAACGTGGTACCTTCAGGCGTTTGGAAATTGCTCCCAAGGATGAACCAGACTTGTGGAGGTCTACAATTCTTTTTCTGAAGTGTTGGCTGATTTCTTTTGATTTTCCCATGATGTCATGCAAAGAAGCACTGAGTTTGAAGGTAGGCCTTGAAATACATCTACAGGTACACCTAAAATTGACTCAAATCATGTCAATTAGCCTATCAGAATCTTCTAAAGCCATGACATCATTTTCTGGAATTTTCCAAGCTGTTTAAAGGCACAGTCAACTTAGTGTATGTAAACTTCTGACCCACTGGAATTGTGATACAGTGAATTATAAGTGAAATAATCTGTCTGTAAACAATTATTGGAAAAATGACTTGTGTCATGCAAAAAGTAGATGTCCTAACCGACTTGCCAAAACTATAGTTTGTCAACAAGAAATTTGTGGAGAGGTTGAAAAATAAGTTTTAATGACTCCAACCTAAGTGTATGTAAACTTCTGACTTCAACTGTTCTCACTAGGTTACTAGGCCCAATTAAATGAGAGATGTGCTTGGTGTTTAGTGTAGAGCTCCTTGGGAAATATGAACCCATCATGGCCAGAAAAGGTGAGGAATATACTTTGTAATGTTTATGACAATAGAACAGGGAAAATATTCCTGTCTTATTATTTTAGATGTCAAAAAATAAAACACAGATTTTCGCAATTCTCACTAATGGCAAATGGTTACATTCTTGTTAATATGTTTTCCTTTTTTTAGTTTTTTTTAATGAAAAAGCTTTTCATCATATAATTTGCACAGAATAATGACTTGCCAGCTTGCAATACCATATTTGCAACCACTAGTAGATGTGTCAATGGGAAAGTGATCACATAGTGATATCAAGTTACATTTTTATAAATGGCAACTAATGCTTTACATTGTAGTGGCCAATGGCCATACACCACATTGACTTGTCTTTAGCTTGCTAGCCCTATGCCTGCTAAGTATTAGGCTGGATATCCTCTAACTTGTGGTACTAGCATGCAGTTGTTCATATACCGATTGTATTCTCCACAGTAGCTGCTAATGGTGCTAGCATACAGTTGTTCACATACAGACTGTTTTCTCCACAGTAGCTGCTAATGGTGCTAGCATGCAGTTGTTCACATACAGACTGTATTCTTCACAGTAGCTGCTAATGGTACCAGCATGCAGTTGTTCATATACATTAAATTCACCATGAACACGTACCACAATGCACCTTGGTCCTCTTCACCTTCTTCCACCTACGACAACCGTTACAGTTACTAGCGTTATTGTTAGCATCTCAGGAAAAAAATAGGTATTCGTAATGATTTCTCCTGAGAGCCTGTTGGTCCTGTGTGTAAGAGAGGCAACATGACTGGATAATAAGAGTATAGACAGTGTCGCTGCTGGATAGAACCTTCTACTACAGTCTACAACAGGAAGTAGGACGGAGAGACAGAAAGAGGCTTCAGAAATACATATGGGCTTTTCAGTGACATTCATAGAAAATAATGGAAACTATAATAAGGTGACTTTCTGTTTCCTGTTTGTCACGCCCTGGTCAAAGTATTTTGTGTTTTTCTTTATGTATTTGGTCAGGCCAGGGTGTGACATGGGTTTTTGTAGGTGGTGTGTAGCTTAGTGGGATTGTAGCTTAGTGGGATTGTAGCTTAGTGGGGTTGTAGCTTAGTGGGGTGTTCTAGGTAAGTCTATGGCTGTCTGAAGTGGTTCTCAATCAGAGGCAGGTGTTTATCGTTGTCTCTGATTGGGAGCCATATTTAGGCAGCCATATTCTTTGGTTGTATTGTGGGTGATTGTCCTGAGTGTCTTGATGGCCTTAGTCTGTGTTAGTTTGCACCAGTTAAGGCTGTTTTGGTTTTCACTACGTTTGTGTTTATTCGTGTTTACGTTGTTTAAATAAACATGAATCGCAATCGACACGCTGCAGTTTGGTCCGACTCTCCTTCACCATATGAAAACCGTGACACTGTTTCCCAGCTACAGGAGCAGTTTCTCCATTCTGGGCAACAACGTCATGCAAAACACATATCTAGTCATGTGTTTAAGACCCCAATAAACTTCAGGTTCCATGTTACATTTGACGAAATCTGAATGAACAAGCCTATAATATGTTACATATGGAGTCAACATTAATGTGTTGAAAATCCCAAATTGTTTGCATGGTCAACTTACACACAGCTCTGACACACACACTTACCCCACCAGACATTTTCACAGTCCCCAAATCCATAACAAATTCCAGAGAGTGTACAGTATTATATAGAGCTATTACTGCATGGAACTCTGTTCCATCTCGTATTGCTCAAATAAACAGCAAACCTGGTTTCAAAAAACAGATAAAGCAACACGGCACAACGACTCTCCCCTATTTGACCCAGATCATTTGAGTATTTATTGATATGTAGGCTACGTGTGCCTTTAAAAATGGTTTTATGTCATTCTGTCCTTGAGCTCTTCTTGTCTATTAACATTCTGTATGATGTTTTGTTTTGTGTGGACCCCAGAAAGAGAAGCTGCTGCTTTTGCAACAGCTCATGGGGATCCTAATAAAATGCCAAGATACCAAAATAACCCCTAAACCTAAATGATAGTTTGATACTAGGAGGCCAGCCATTGACTCATTTCAATTGGAGACCCACCCTCGTCATGTGACCAGTGTGAAGGATTCGTTTTTTTGAGACTTTTTATTTTATTTATTTATAAAATGCTCTCACGCACACACACACATATGTGAGCACACACACACACACACACACACACACACACACACACACACACACACACACACACACACACACACACACACACACACACACACACACACACACACACACACACACACACACACACACACACACACACACACACACACACACACACACACACACACACACACACACACACACACACACACACACAGAGATCCTTAGTAGCAGGTGCCAGTCCCGTGCTGACCTCAGCAGGTGTTAAGTACTCTGTGGTCTCCTCTCTTCCACTCTGAGGCGCCACATTTCCTCCTCTCTTTTCCTCCCCTCCTCCTCCTCCCCTCCCCCTGCCTCTTCTCTTCTCCTGCCTCTCCTCCTTTCCTCCTAACCCTCACAACTCTCCTCTAGCTCTGTGTCAACATTTCTCCTCTTCTCCTCACCTCCCTCCTCTCCTCCGCTCTCTCTTCACTTCCTCCCTTCCTCCTCTCCTCTTCTCCTCACCTCCTCCTTCCTCCGATCATCTTCACTATCCTCCCTTCCTCCTCTCCTATTCTCCTCACCTCCCTCCTCTCCTCCGGTTTTCTTCACTTCCTCCCTCCCTCCTCTCCTCTTCTCCTCACCTCCCTCCTCTCCTCTGCTCTCTCTTTTCCTCCCTTCCTCCTCTCCTCTTCTCCTCACCTCCCTCCTCTCCTCCCTCTCTCTCTTCACTTCCTCCCTTCCTCCTCTCCCTTCTCCTCACCTCCCTCCTCTCCTCCGCTCTCTCTTCACTTCCTTTCCTCCTCTTCTCCTCACCTCCCTCCTCTCCTCCGCTCTCTCTTCACTTCCTCCCTTCCTCCTCTCCTCTTCTCCTCACCTCCCTCCTCTCCTCTGCTCTCTCTTCACTTCCTCCCTTCCTTCCTCCTCTCCTCTTCTCCTCACCTCCCTCCTCTCCTCCGCTCTCTCTTCACTTCCTCCCTTCCTCCTCTCCTCTTCTCCTCACCTCCCTGAGGCGCCCTCTCCTCCGCTCTCTCTTCACTTCCTCCCTTCCTCCCCTCCTCTTCTCCTCACCTCCCTCCTTCCTCCGCTCCTCTTCACTTCCTCCCTTCCTCCTCTCCTCTTCTCCTCACCTCCCTCCTCTCCTCCGCTCTCTCTTCACTTCCTCCCTTCCTCCCTCCTCTTCTCCTCACCTCCCTCCTCTCCTCCGCTCTCTCTTCACTTCCTCCCTCCCTCCTCTCCTCTTCTCCTCACCTCCCTCCTCTCCTCTGCTCTCTCTTCACTTCCTCCCTTCCTCCTCTCCTCTTCTCCTCACCTCCCTCCTCTCCTCCGCTCTCTCTTCACTTCCTCCCTTCCTCCCTCCTCTTCTCCTCACCTCCCTCCTCTCCTCCGCTCTCTCTTCACTTCCTCCCTCCCTTCCTCCTCTTCTCCTCACCTCCCTCCTCTCCTCCGCTCTCTCTTCACTTCCTCCCTTCCTCCTCTCCTCTTCTCCTCACCTCCCTCCTCTCCTCCGCTCTCTCTTCACTTCCTCCCTTCCTCCTCTCCTCTTCTCCTCACCTCCCTCCTCTCCTCCGCTCTCTCTTCACTTCCTCCCTTCCTCCTCTCCTCTTCTCCTCACCTCCCTCCTCTCCTCCGCTCTCTCTTCACTTCCTCCCTTCCTCCCCTCCTCTTCTCCTCACCTCCCTCCTCTCCTCCGCTCTCTCTTCACTTCCTCCCTTCCTCCTCTCCTCTTCTCCTCACCTCCCTCCTCTCCTCCGCTCTCTCTTCACTTCCTCCCTTCCTCCTCTCCTCTCCTCCGTGTCTGATGGCGGCACCAGGCAGCCAGAGCTAAATGCATGATAGATAGCAGACAGACGCTCACTATGAGGGCTTAGACAGCCAATCACTGTATTGTACTATACTGTAGTACGCAGCCAGCCATCTGCAACAGGAACAGTAGAACACTACAGTCTATACACGGTTTATCCAGACAGAACTATTGTAGACTACTACAGTCTTTACACGGTTTATCCAGACAGAACTATTGTAGACCACTACAGTCTATACACTGTTTATACAGACAGAACTATTGTAGACTACTACAGTCTATACACTGTTTATACAGACAGAACTAAAGGTAAGACAGACAATCCCTCAGCCAACTGTACTGTCCATGGCTGATCGGAGATAGCAGTATTAGGTGAACAGGAGTCTTCTAGAGTTGTAGCCTCTAGACTTCTGATCCTGGAGATTCTGTAAGACTCCTGCAGAGCAGAAAGCTGCTCCGAATCAAGGTGAGACAAAATGCCCTTGAATCCTGGGAAAATACCCCTTCTCTCACCTGGGGGGTGGGGGGGGAGCTCTATCTACAGCTGGCTCTCTGTCGGGGAGGAGGGAGAGGGGGAATAAGAGAGAGCTCTATCTACAGCAAGCTCTCTGAAGGGGAGGAGGGAGGGGGGGGAGAGCTCTATCTACAACCAGCTCTCTGAAGGGGAGGAGGGAGAGGGAGAATAAGAGAGAGCTCTATCTACAGCCAGCTCTCTGAAGGGGAGGAGGGAGAGGGGGGAAGATAGAGCTCTATCTACAGCCAGCTCTCTGAAGGGGAGGAGGGAGAGGGGGGGAAGAGAGAGCTCTATCTACAGCCAGCTCTCTGAAGGGGAGGAGGGAGAGGGGGAATAAGAGGAGTGTGATGTGATTTAGAGCCCTAGTGTCTTAGCCTCCTAATTTTCCCCCTCATTACCTGGTCCTTTCTCAAGGACTACCCTGGGGAATATACTGGCTCAATTAAGCCTTCTGACTACAAATCCCTCTGCTCATAAATCACCTCCAAGAGCTACTGATCAGCACTGTCATGGCTCACCATATATTCACACACACACAACACACACACACAGACGCATACA
>NC_068450.1:11230091-11292788 GCF_023373465.1 Oncorhynchus keta | reverse complement strand
CCATGGACTGGTTCATCGCCGTGTGTTTTGCGTTTGTGGCGTCCGCGCTCATCGAGTTCGCCGCCGTCAACTACTTGGCCACGCTGGAGGCCAACAGACTGAAGAAGAGGAACGCCAAGCAGAACAAACTGAAGGTCCTGGCTGAAGCAAGTTATGATGAGGAGGATGATGAGAGTGCTTCATCTGTAAGTCATTTACTGGAAGAAGGGTGGGTGGGTGGGTGAATGGACACACACTCACAGACAGACATGGTTAGGGTTGGTAGCTAGGGGGTTTACAGTGCGTCGCTGTAACTGTAACAAGCAATATTCACCATGGTTGGCTCTCTCCATTCAACTACAGAACACCATCACTAAGACTCTCTCCATTCAACTACAGAACACCATCACTAAGACTCTCTCCATTCAACTACAGAACACCATCACTAAGACTCTCTCCATTCAACTACAGAACACCATCACTAAGACTCTCTCCATTCAACTACAGAACACCATCACTAAGACTCTCTCCATTCAACTACAGAACACCATCACTAAGACTCTCTCCATTCAACTACAGAACACCATCACTAAGACTCTCTCCATTCAACTACAGAACACCATTCACTAAGACTCTCTCCATTCAACTACAGAACACCATCCCTAAGACTCTCTCCATTCAACTACAGAACACCATCCCTAAGATTCTCTCTGTTCAACTACAGAACACCATCCCTAAGACTCTCTCCATTCAACTACAGAACACCATCACTAAGACTCTCTCCATTCAACTACAGAACACCATCCCTAAGACTCTCTCCATTCAACTACAGAACACCATCCCTAAGACTCTCTCCATTCAACTACAGAACACCATCACTAAGACTCTCTCCATTCAACTACAGAACACCATCACTAAGACAATCTCCATTCAACTACAGAACACCATCACTAAGACTCTCTCCATTCAACTACAGAACACCATCACTAAGACTCTCTCCATTCAACTACAGAACACCATCACTAAGACAATCTCCATTCAACTACAGAACACCATCACTAAGACTCTCTCCATTCAACTACAGAACACCATCACTAAGACTCTCCCCATTCAACTACAGAACACCATCACTAAGACTCTCTCCATTCAGCTACAGAACACCATCACTAAGACTCTCTCCATTCAACTACAGAACACCATCACTAAGACAATCTCCATTCAACTACAGAACACCATCACTAAGACTCTCTCCATTCAACTACAGAACACCATCACTAAGACTCTCCCCATTCAACTACAGAACACCATCACTAAGACTCTCTCCATTCAACTACAGAACACCATCACTAAGACTCTCTCCATTCAACTACAGAACACCATCACTAAGACTCTCTCCATTCAACTACAGAACACCATCACTAAGACTCTCCCCATTCAACTACAGAACACCATCACTAAGACTCTCTCCATTCAACTACAGAACACCATCCCTAAGACTCTCTCCATTCAACTACAGAACACCATCACTAAGACTCTCTCCATTCAACTACAGAACACCATCACTAAGACTCTCTCCATTCAACTACAGAACACCATCACTAAGACTCTCTCCATTCAACTACAGAACACCATCACTAAGACAATCTCCATTCAACTACAGAACACCATCACTAAGACTCTCTCCATTCAACTACAGAACACCATCCCTAAGACTCTCTCCATTCAACTACAGAACACCATCACTAAGACTCTCTCCATTCAACTACAGAACACCATCCCTAAGACTCTCCCCATTCAACTACAGAACACCATCCCTAAGACTCTCTCCATTCAACTACAGAACACCATCACTAAGACTCTCTCTATTCAACTACAGAACACCATCACTAAGACTCTCTCTATTCAACTACAGAACACCATCACTAAGACTCTCTCTATTCAACTACAGAACACCATCCCTAAGACTCTCTCCATTCAACTACAGAACACCATCCCTAAGACTCTCTCCATTCAACTACAGAACACCATCACTAAGACTCTCTCCATTCAACTACAGAACACCATCACTAAGACTCTCTCCATTCAACTACAGAACACCATCACTAAGACTCTCTCCATTCAACTACAGAACACCATCACTAAGAATCTCTCCATTCAACTACAGAACACCATCACTAAGACTCTCTCCATTCAACTACAGAACACCATCACTAAGACAATCTCCATTCAACTACAGAACACCATCCCTAAGACTCTCTCCATTCAACTACAGAACACCATCACTAAGACTCTCTCTATTCAACTACAGAACACCATCACTAAGACTCTCTCCATTCAACTACAGAACACCATCCCTAAGACTCTCTCCATTCAACTACAGAACACCATCACTAAGACTCTCTCTATTCAACTACAGAACACCATCACTAAGACTCTCTCCATTCAACTACAGAACACCATCCCTAAGACTCTCTCTATTCAACTACAGAACACCATCACTAAGACTCTCTCCATTCAACTACAGAACACCATCACTAAGACTCTCTCTATTCAACTACAGAACACCATCACTAAGACTCTCTCCATTCAACTACAGAACACCATCACTAAGACAATCTCCATTCAACTACAGAACACCATCACTAAGACTCTCTCCATTCAACTACAGAACACCATCACTAAGACTCTCCCCATTCAACTACAGAACACTATCACTAAGACTCTCTCCATTCAGCTACAGAACACCATCACTAAGACTCTCTCCATTCAACTACAGAACACCATCACTAAGACAATCTCCATTCAACTACAGAACACCATCACTAAGACTCTCTCCATTCAACTACAGAACACCATCACTAAGACAATCTCCATTCAACTACAGAACACCATCCCTAAGACTCTCTCCATTCAACTACAGAACACCATCACTAAGACTCTCTCTATTCAACTACAGAACACCATCACTAAGACTCTCTCCATTCAACTACAGAACACCATCCCTAAGACTCTCTCCATTCAACTACAGAACACCATCACTAAGACTCTCTCTATTCAACTACAGAACACCATCACTAAGACTCTCTCCATTCAACTACAGAACACCATCCCTAAGACTCTCTCTATTCAACTACAGAACACCATCACTAAGACTCTCTCCATTCAACTACAGAACACCATCACTAAGACTCTCTCTATTCAACTACAGAACACCATCACTAAGACTCTCTCCATTCAACTACAGAACACCATCACTAAGACAATCTCCATTCAACTACAGAACACCATCACTAAGACTCTCTCCATTCAACTACAGAACACCATCACTAAGACTCTCCCCATTCAACTACAGAACACCATCACTAAGACTCTCTCCATTCAGCTACAGAACACCATCACTAAGACTCTCTCCATTCAACTACAGAACACCATCACTAAGACAATCTCCATTCAACTACAGAACACCATCACTAAGACTCTCTCCATTCAACTACAGAACACCATCACTAAGACTCTCCCCATTCAACTACAGAACACCATCACTAAGACTCTCTCCATTCAACTACAGAACACCATCACTAAGACTCTCTCCATTCAACTACAGAACACCATCACTAAGACTCTCTCCATTCAACAACAGAACACCATCACTAAGACTCTCCCCATTCAACTACAGAACACCATCACTAAGACTCTCTCCATTCAACTACAGAACACCATCCTAAGACTCTCTCCATTCAACTACAGAACACCATCACTAAGACTCTCTCCATTCAACTACAGAACACCATCACTAAGACTCTCTCCATTCAACTACAGAACACCATCACTAAGACAATCTCCATTCAACTACAGAACACCATCACTAAGACTCTCTCCATTCAACTACAGAACACCATCCCTAAGACTCTCTCCATTCAACTACAGAACACCATCACTAAGACTCTCTCCATTCAACTACAGAACACCATCCCTAAGACTCTCCCCATTCAACTACAGAACACCATCCCTAAGACTCTCTCCATTCAACTACAGAACACCATCACTAAGACTCTCTCCATTCAACTACAGAACACCATCACTAAGACTCTCTCCATTCAACTACAGAACACCATCCCTAAGACTCTCTCCATTCAACTACAGAACACCATCACTAAGACTCTCTCCATTCAACTACAGAACACCATCACTAAGACTCTCTCCATTCAACTACAGAACACCATCCCTAAGACTCTCCCCATTCAACTAGAGAACACCATCACTAAGACTCTCTCCATTCAACTACAGAACACCATCCCTAAGACTCTCTCCATTCAACTACAGAACACCATCCCTAAGACTCTCTCCATTCAACTACAGAACACCATCCCTAAGACTCTCTCTATTCAACTACAGAACACCATCACTAAGACTCTCTCTATTCAACTACAGAACACCATCACTAAGACTCTCTCTATTCAACTACAGAACACCATCACTAAGACTCTCTCTATTCAACTACAGAACACCATCCCTAAGACTCTCTCCATTCAACTACAGAACACCATCCCTAAGACTCTCTCCATTCAACTACAGAACACCATCACTAAGACTCTCTCCATTCAACTACAGAACACCATCACTAAGACTCTCTCCATTCAACTACAGAACACCATCACTAAGACTCTCTCCATTCAACTACAGAACACCATCACTAAGAATCTCTCCATTCAACTACAGAACACCATCACTAAGACTCTCTCCATTCAACTACAGAACACCATCACTAAGACAATCTCCATTCAACTACAGAACACCATCCTAAGACTCTCTCCATTCAACTACAGAACACCATCACTAAGACTCTCTCTATTCAACTACAGAACACCATCACTAAGACTCTCTCCATTCAACTACAGAACACCATCCCTAAGACTCTCCATTCAGACTACAGAACACCATCACTAAGACTCTCTCTATTCAACTACAGAACACCATCACTAAGACTCTCTCCATTCAACTACAGAACACCATCCCTAAGACTCTCTCTATTCAACTACAGAACACCATCACTAAGACTCTCTCCATTCAACTACAGAACACCATCACTAAGACTCTCTCTATTCAACTACAGAACACCATCACTAAGACTCTCTCCATTCAACTACAGAACACCATCCCTAAGACTCTCTCTATTCAACTACAGAACACCATCCCTAAGACTCTCTCTATTCAACTACAGAACACCATCCCTAAGACTCTCTCTATTCAACTACAGAACACCATCCCTAAGACTCTCTCTATTCAACTACAGAACACCATCCCTAAGACTCTCTCTATTCAACTACAGAACACCATCCCTAAGACTCTCTCTATTCAACTACAGAACACCATCACTAAGACTCTCCCCATTCAACTACAGAACACCATCACTAAGACTCTCTCTATTCAACTACAGAACACCATCACTAAGACTCTCTCCATTCAACTACAGAACACCATCCCTAAGACTCTCTCTATTCAACTACAGAACACCATCACTAAGACTCTCTCCATTCAACTACAGAACACCATCACTAAGACTCTCTCCATTCAACTACAGAACACCATCACTAAGACTCTCTCCATTCAACTACAGAACACCATCACTAAGACAATCTCCATTCAACTACAGAACACCATCACTAAGACTCTCTCCATTCAACTACAGAACACCATCACTAAGACTCTCTCCATTCAACTACAGAACACGATCACTAAGACGCTCTCCATTCAACTACCGAACACCATCACTAAGACTCTCTCCATTCAACTACAGAACACCATCACTAAGACAATCTCCATTCAACTACAGAACACCATCACTAAGACTCTCTCCATTCAACTACAGAACACCATCACTAAGACAATCTCCATTCAACTACAGAACACCATCCCTAAGACTCTCTCCATTCAACTACAGAACACCATCACTAAGACTCTCTCTATTCAACTACAGAACACCATCACTAAGACTCTCTCCATTCAACTACAGAACACCATCACTAAGACTCTCTCCATTCAACTACAGAACACCATCACTAAGACTCTCTCTATTCAACTACAGAACACCATCACTAAGACTCTCTCCATTCAACTACAGAACACCATCCCTAAGACTCTCTCTATTCAACTACAGAACACCATCACTAAGACTCTCTCCATTCAACTACAGAACACCATCACTAAGACTCTCTATTCAACTACAGAACACCATCACTAAGACTCTCTCCATTCAACTACAGAACACCATCACTAAGACAATCTCCATTCAACTACAGAACACCATCACTAAGACTCTCTCCATTCAACTACAGAACACCATCACTAAGACTCTCCCCATTCAACTACAGAACACCATCACTAAGACTCTCTCCATTCAGCTACAGAACACCATCACTAAGACTCTCTCCATTCAACTACAGAACACCATCACTAAGACACTCTCCATTCAACTACAGAACACCATCACTAAGACTCTCTCCATTCAACTACAGAACACCATCACTAAGACTCTCCCCATTCAACTACAGAACACCATCACTAAGACTCTCTCCATTCAACTACAGAACACCATCACTAAGACTCTCTCCATTCAACTACAGAACACCATCACTAAGACTCTCTCCATTCAACTACAGAACACCATCACTAAGACTCTCCCCATTCAACTACAGAACACCATCACTAAGACTCTCTCCATTCAACTACAGAACACCATCACTAAGACTCTCTCCATTCAACTACAGAACACCATCACTAAGACTCTCTCCATTCAACTACAGAACACCATCACTAAGACTCTCTCCATTCAACTACAGAACACCATCACTAAGACAATCTCCATTCAACTACAGAACACCATCACTAAGACTCTCTCCATTCAACTACAGAACACCATCACTAAGACTCTCTCCATTCAACTACAGAACACCATCACTAAGACTCTCTCCATTCAACTACAGAACACCATCACTAAGACTCTCCCCATTCAACTACAGAACACCATCACTAAGACTCTCTCCATTCAACTACAGAACACCATCACTAAGACTCTCTCCATTCAACTACAGAACACCATCACTAAGACTCTCTCCATTCAACTACAGAACACCATCCTAAGACTCTCTCCATTCAACTACAGAACACCATCACTAAGACTCTCTCCATTCAACTACAGAACACCATCACTAAGACTCTCTCCATTCAACTACAGAACACCATCACTAAGACTCTCCCCATTCAACTACAGAACACCATCACTAAGACTCTCTCCATTCAACTACAGAACACCATCCTAAGACTCTCTCCATTCAACTACAGAACACCATCCCTAAGACTCTCTCCATTCAACTACAGAACACCATCCCTAAGACTCTCTCTATTCAACTACAGAACACCATCACTAAGACTCTCCATTCAACTACAGAACACCATCCTAAGACTCTCTCTATTCAACTACAGAACACCATCACTAAGACTCTCTCTATTCAACTACAGAACACCATCACTAAGACTCTCTCCATTCAACTACAGAACACCATCCCTAAGACTCTCTCCATTCAACTACAGAACACCATCACTAAGACTCTCTCCATTCAACTACAGAACACCATCACTAAGACTCTCTCCATTCAACTACAGAACACCATCACTAAGACTCTCTCCATTCAACTACAGAACACCATCACTAAGACTCTCTCCATTCAACTACAGAACACCATCACTAAGACTCTCTCCATTCAACTACAGAACACCATCACTAAGACAATCTCCATTCAACTACAGAACACCATCCCTAAGACTCTCTCCATTCAACTACAGAACACCATCACTAAGACTCTCTCTATTCAACTACAGAACACCATCACTAAGACTCTCTCCATTCAACTACAGAACACCATCCTAAGACTCTCTCCATTCAACTACAGAACACCATCACTAAGACTCTCTATTCAACTACAGAACACCATCACTAAGACTCTCTCCATTCAACTACAGAACACCATCCCTAAGACTCTCTCATTCAACTACAGAACACCATCACTAAGACTCTCTCCATTCAACTACAGAACACCATCACTAAGACTCTCTCTATTCAACTACAGAACACCATCACTAAGACTCTCTCCATTCAACTACAGAACACCATCACTAAGACTCTCTATTCAACTACAGAACACCATCACTAAGACTCTCTCTACAGAACACCATTCAACTATTCAGAACACCATCCTAAGACTCTCTCTATTCAACTACAGAACACCATCCCTAAGACTCTCTCTATTCAACTACAGAACACCATCCCTAAGACTCTCTCTATTCAACTACAGAATACCATCCCTAAGACTCTCTCTATTCAACTACAGAACACCATCACTAAGACTCTCCCCATTCAACTACAGAACACCATCACTAAGACTCTCTCCATTCAACTACAGAACACCATCACTAAGACAATCTCCATTCAACTACAGAACACCATCACTAAGACTCTCTCCATTCAACTACAGAACACCATCCCTAAGACTCTCTCCATTCAACTACAGAACACCATCACTAAGACTCTCTCCATTCAACTACAGAACACCATCACTAAGACTCTCTCCATTCAACTACAGAACACCATCACTAAGACAATCTCCATTCAGCTACAGAACACCATCACTAAGACTCTCACCATTCAACTACAGAACACCATCACTAAGACTCTCTCTATTCAACTACAGAACACCATCACTAAGACTCTCCCCATTCAACTACAGAACACCATCACTAAGACTCTTTCCATTCAACTACAGAACACCATCACTAAGACTCTCTCCATTCAACTACAGAACACCATCCCTAAGACCATCATTCTCTCCATTCAACTACAGAACACCATCACTAAGACTCTCCCCATTCAACTACAGAACACCATCACTAAGACTCTCTCCATTCAACTACAGAACACCATCACTAAGACAATCTCCATTCAACTACAGAACACCATCCCTAAGACTCTCCTCCATTCAACTACAGAACACCATCCTAAGACTCTCTCCATTCAACTACAGAACACCATCCTAAGACTCTCTCCATTCAACTACAGAACACCATCACTAAGACTCTCTCCATTCAACTACAGAACACCATCACTAAGACTCTCTCCATTCAACTACAGAACACCATCACTAAGACTCTCTCCATTCAACTACAGAACACCATCCTAAGACTCTCTCCATTCAACTACAGAACACCATCACTAAGACTCTCCATTCAACTACAGAACACCATCCTAAGACTCTCTCCATTCAACTACAGAACACCATCACTAAGACTCTCTCCATTCAACTACAGCACACCATCCCTAAGACTCTCTCCATTCAACTACAGAACACCATCACTAAGACTCTCTCCATTCAACTACAGAACACCATCACTAAGACTCTCTCCATTCAACTACAGAACACCATCACTAAGACTCTCCCCATTCAACTACAGAACACCATCACTAAGACTCTCTCCATTCAACTACAGAACACCATCACTAAGACAATCTCCATTCAACTACAGAACACCATCACTAAGACTCTCTCCATTCAACTACAGAACACCATCACTAAGACTCTCCCCATTCAACTACAGAACACCATCACTAAGACTCTCTCCATTCAACTACAGAACACCATCACTAAGACTCTCTCCATTCAACTACAGAACACCATCACTAAGACTCTCCCCATTCAACTACAGAACACCATCACTAAGACAATCTCCATTCAGCTACAGAACACCATCCCTAAGACTCTCCCCATTCAACTACAGAACACCATCACTAAGACTCTCCCCATTCAACTACAGAACACCATCACTAAGACTCTCTCCATTCAACTACAGAACACCATCACTAAGACTCTCTCCATTCAACTACAGAACACCATCACTAAGACTCTCTCCATTCAACTACAGAACACCATCACTAAGACTCTCTCCATTCAACTACAGAACACCATCACTAAGACTCTCTCCATTCAACTACAGAACACCATCACTAAGACTCTCTCCATTCACTAAGAACACCATCACTAAGACTCTCCCCATTCAACTACAGAACACCATCACTAAGACTCTCCCCATTCAACTACAGAACACCATCACTAAGACTCTCTCCATTCAGCTACAGAACACCATCACTAAGACTCTCCCATTCAACTACAGAACACCATCACTAAGACTCTTTCCATTCAACTACAGAACACCATCACTAAGACTCTCCCCATTCAACTACAGAACACCATCACTAAGACAATCTCCATTCAGCTACAGAACACCATCCCTAAGACTCTCCCCATTCAACTACAGAACACCATCACTAAGACTCTCTCCATTCAACTACAGAACACCATCACTAAGACTCTCCCCATTCAACTACAGAACACCATCACTAAGACTCTCTCCATTCAACTACAGAACACCATCACTAAGACTCTCTCCATTCAACTACAGAACACCATCACTAAGACTCTCTCCATTCAGCTACAGAACACCATCACTAAGACTCTCCCCATTCAACTACAGAACACCATCACTAAGATTCTCTCCATTCAACTACAGAACACCATCACTAAGACTCTCTCCATTCAGCTACAGAACACCATCCCTAAGACTCTCCCCATTCAACTACAGAACACCATCACTAAGACTCTTTCCATTCAACTACAGAACACCATCACTAAGACTCTCTATTCAACTACAGAACACCATCACTAAGACTCTCCCCATTCAACTACAGAACACCATCACTAAGACTCTCTCCATTCAACTACAGAACACCATCACTAAGACTCTCCCCATTCAACTACAGAACACCATCACTAAGACTCTTTCCATTCAACTACAGAACACCATCACTAAGACTCTCCCCATTCAACTACAGAACACCATCACTAAGACAATCTCCATTCAACTACAGAACACCATCACTAAGACTCTCCCCATTCAACTACAGAACACCATCACTAAGACTCTCTCCATTCAACTACAGAACACCATCACTAAGACTCTCCCCATTCAACTACAGAACACCATCACTAAGACTCTCTCCATTCAACTACAGAACACCATCACTAAGACTCTCTCCATTCAACTACAGAACACCATCACTAAGACTCTCTCCATTCAACTACAGAACACCATCACTAAGACTCTCCCCATTCAACTACAGAACACCATCACTAAGATTCTCTCCATTCAACTACAGAACACCATCACTAAGACTCTCTCCATTCACTACAGAACACCATCCTAAGACTCTCCCCATTCAACTACAGAACACCATCACTAAGACTCTTTCCATTCAACTACAGAACACCATCACTAAGACTCTCTCTATTCAACTACAGAACACCATCACTAAGACTCTCCCCATTCAACTACAGAACACCATCACTAAGACTCTCTCCATTCAGCTACAGAACACCATCACTAAGACTCTCCCCATTCAACTACAGAACACCATCACTAAGACTCTTTCCATTCAACTACAGAACACCATCACTAAGACTCTCCCCATTCAACTACAGAACACCATCACTAAGACAATCTCCATTCAGCTACAGAACACCATCCCTAAGACTCTCCCCATTCAACTACAGAACACCATCACTAAGACTCTCTCCATTCAACTACAGAACACCATCACTAAGACTCTCTCCATTCAACTACAGAACACCATCACTAAGACTCTCCCCATTCAACTACAGAACACCATCACTAAGACTCTTTCCATTCAACTACAGAACACCATCACTAAGACTCTCCCCATTCAACTACAGAACACCATCACTAAGACAATCTCCATTCAGCTACAGAACACCATCCCTAAGACTCTCCCCATTCAACTACAGAACACCATCACTAAGACTCTCTCCATTCAACTACAGAACACCATCCCTAAGACTCTCCCCATTCAACTACAGAACACCATCACTAAGACTCTCTCCATTCAACTACAGAACACCATCACTAAGACTCTCTCCATTCAACTACAGAACACCATCACTAAGACTCTCCCCATTCAACTACAGAACACCATCACTAAGACTCTCTCCATTCAGCTACAGAACACCATCACTAAGACTCTCCCCATTCAACTACAGAACACCATCACTAAGATTCTCTCCATTCAACTACAGAACACCATCACTAAGACTCTCTCCATTCACTACAGAACACCATCCTAAGACTCTCCCCATTCAACTACAGAACACCATCACTAAGACTCTTTCCATTCAACTACAGAACACCATCACTAAGACTCTCTCTATTCAACTACAGAACACCATCACTAAGACTCTCCCCATTCAACTACAGAACACCATCACTAAGACTCTCTCCATTCAGCTACAGAACACCATCACTAAGACTCTCCCCATTCAACTACAGAACACCATCACTAAGACTCTCTCCATTCAACTACAGAACACCATCACTAAGACTCTCCCCATTCAACTACAGAACACCATCACTAAGACTCTCCATTCAACTACAGAAACACCATCACTAAGACGCTCTCTATTCAACTACAGAACACCATCACTAAGACTCTCCCCATTCAACTACAGAACACCATCACTAAGACTCTCTCCATTCAACTACAGAACACCATCACTAAGACTCTCCCCATTCAACTACAGAACACCATCACTAAGACTCTTTCCATTCAACTACAGAACACCATCACTAAGACTCTCCCCATTCAACTACAGAACACCATCACTAAGACTCTCCATTCAGCTACAGAACACCATCCCTAAGACTCTCCCCATTCAACTACAGAACACCATCACTAAGACTCTCTCCATTCAACTACAGAACACCATCCTAAGACTCTCCCCATTCAACTACAGAACACCATCACTAAGACTCTCTCCATTCAACTACAGAACACCATCACTAAGACTCTCTCCATTCAACTACAGAACACCATCACTAAGACTCTCTCCATTCAGCTACAGAACACCATCACTAAGACTCTCCCCATTCAACTACAGAACACCATCACTAAGATTCTCTCCATTCAACTACAGAACACCATCACTAAGACTCTCTCCATTCAGCTACAGAACACCATCCCTAAGACTCTCCCCATTCAACTACAGAACACCATCACTAAGACTCTTTCCATTCAACTACAGAACACCATCACTAAGACGCTCTCTATTCAACTACAGAACACCATCACTAAGACTCTCCCCATTCAACTACAGAACACCATCACTAAGACTCTCTCCATTCAGCTACAGAACACCATCACTAAGACTCTCCCCATTCAACTACAGAACACCATCACTAAGACTCTTTCCATTCAACTACAGAACACCATCACTAAGACTCTCCCCATTCAACTACAGAACACCATCACTAAGACAATCTCCATTCAGCTACAGAACACCATCCCTAAGACTCTCCCCATTCAACTACAGAACACCATCACTAAGACTCTCTCCATTCAACTACAGAACACCATCACTAAGACTCTCTCCATTCAACTACAGAACACCATCACTAAGACTCTCTCCATTCAACTACAGAACACCATCACTAAGACTCTCTCCATTCAACTACAGAACACCATCACTAAGACTCTCCCCATTCAACTACAGAACACCATCACTAAGACTCTCTCCATTCAACTACAGAACACCATCACTAAGACTCTCCCCATTCAACTACAGAACACCATCACTAAGACTCTCTCCATTCAGCTACAGAACACCATCACTAAGACTCTCCCCATTCAACTACAGAACACCATCACTAAGACTCTCTCCATTCAACTACAGAACACCATCACTAAGACTCTCTCCATTCAGCTACAGAACACCATCACTAAGACTCTCCCCATTCAACTACAGAACACTATCACTAAGACTCTTTCCATTCAACTACAGAACACCATCACTAAGACGCTCTCTATTCAACTACAGAACACCATCACTAAGACTCTCCCCATTCAACTACAGAACACCATCAATAAGACTCTCCCCATTCAACTACAGAACACCATCACTAAGACTCTCCCCATTCAGCTACAGAACACCATCACTAAGACTCTTTCCATTCAACTACAGAACACCATCACTAAGACTCTCCCCATTCAACTACAGAACACCATCACTAAGACAATCTCCATTCAGCTACAGAACACCATCCCTAAGACTCTCCCCATTCAACTACAGAACACCATCACTAAGACTCTCTCCATTCAACTACAGAACACCATCCCTAAGACTCTCCCCATTCAACTACAGAACACCATCACTAAGACTCTCTCCATTCAACTACAGAACACCATCACTAAGACTCTCTCCATTCAACTACAGAACACCATCACTAAGACTCTCTCCATTCAGCTACAGAACACCATCACTAAGACTCTCCCCATTCAACTACAGAACACCATCACTAAGATTCTCTCCATTCAACTACAGAACACCATCACTAAGACTCTCTCCATTCAGCTACAGAACACCATCCCTAAGACTCTCCCCATTCAACTACAGAACACCATCACTAAGACTCTTTCCATTCAACTACAGAACACCATCAATAAGACTCTCTCTATTCAACTACAGAACACCATCACTAAGACTCTCTCCATTCAACTACAGAACACCATCACTAAGACTCTCCCCATTCAACTACAGAACACCATCACTAAGACTCTCCCCATTCAACTACAGAACACCATCACTAAGACTCTCCCCATTCAACTACAGAACACCATCACTAAGACTCTTTCCATTCAACTACAGAACACCATCACTAAGACTCTCTCTATTCAACTACAGAACACCATCACTAAGACTCTCCCCATTCAACTACAGAACACCATCACTAAGACTCTTTCCATTCAACTACAGAACACCATCACTAAGACTCTCTCTATTCAACTACAGAACACCATCACTAAGACAATCTCCATTCAGCTACAGAACACCATCACTAAGACTCTCCCCATTCAACTACAGAACACCATCACTAAGACTCTCCCCATTCAACTACAGAACACCATCACTAAGACTCTTTCCATTCAACTACAGAACACCATCACTAAGACTCTCTCTATTCAACTACAGAACACCATCACTAAGACTCTCTCCATTCAACTACAGAACACCATCACTAAGACTCTTTCCATTCAACTACAGAACACCATCACTAAGACTCTCTCTATTCAACTACAGAACACCATCACTAAGACTCTCTCCATTCAACTACAGAACACCATCACTAAGACTCTCCCCATTCAACTACAGAACACCATCACTAAGACTCTCCCCATTCAACTACAGAACACCATCACTAAGACTCTCCCCATTCAACTACAGAACACCATCACTAAGACTCTCCCCATTCAACTACAGAACACCATCACTAAGACTCTCCCCATTCAACTACAGAACACCATCACTAAGACTCTTTCCATTCAACTACAGAACACCATCACTAAGACTCTTTCCATTCAACTACAGAACACCATCACTAAGACGCTCTCTATTCAACTACAGAACACCATCACTAAGACTCTCCCCATTCAACTACAGAACACCATCACTAAGACTCTCTCCATTCAGCTACAGAACACCATCACTAAGACTCTCCCCATTCAACTACAGAACACCATCACTAAGACTCTTTCCATTCAACTACAGAACACCATCACTAAGACTCTCCCCATTCAACTACAGAACACCATCACTAAGACAATCTCCATTCAGCTACAGAACACCATCCTAAGACTCTCCCCATTCAACTACAGAACACCATCACTAAGACTCTCTCCATTCAACTACAGAACACCATCCTAAGACTCTCCCCATTCAACTACAGAACACCATCACTAAGACTCTCTCCATTCAACTACAGAACACCATCACTAAGACTCTCTCCATTCAACTACAGAACACCATCACTAAGACTCTCTCCATTCAGCTACAGAACACCATCACTAAGACTCTCCCCATTCAACTACAGAACACCATCACTAAGATTCTCTCCATTCAACTACAGAACACCATCACTAAGACTCTCTCCATTCAGCTACAGAACACCATCCCTAAGACTCTCCCCATTCAACTACAGAACACCATCACTAAGACTCTTTCCATTCAACTACAGAACACCATCACTAAGACGCTCTCATTCAACTACAGAACACCATCACTAAGACTCTCCCCATTCAACTACAGAACACCATCACTAAGACTCTCTCCATTCAGCTACAGAACACCATCACTAAGACTCTCCCCATTCAACTACAGAACACCATCACTAAGACTCTTTCCATTCAACTACAGAACACCATCACTAAGACTCTCCCCATTCAACTACAGAACACCATCACTAAGACAATCTCCATTCAGCTACAGAACACCATCCCTAAGACTCTCCCCATTCAACTACAGAACACCATCACTAAGACTCTCTCCATTCAACTACAGAACACCATCACTAAGACTCTCTCCATTCAACTACAGAACACCATCACTAAGACTCTCTCCATTCAGCTACAGAACACCATCACTAAGACTCTCTCCATTCAACTACAGAACACCATCCCTAAGACTCTCCCCATTCAACTACAGAACACCATCACTAAGACTCTCTCCATTCAACTACAGAACACCATCACTAAGACTCTCTCCATTCAACTACAGAACACCATCACTAAGACTCTCTCCATTCAGCTACAGAACACCATCACTAAGACTCTCCCCATTCAACTACAGAACACCATCACTAAGACGCTCTCTATTCAACTACAGAACACCATCACTAAGACTCTCCCCATTCAACTACAGAACACCATCACTAAGACTCTCTCCATTCAGCTACAGAACACCATCACTAAGACTCTCCCCATTCAACTACAGAACACCATCACTAAGACTCTTTCCACTCAACTACAGAACACCATCACTAAGACTCTCCCCATTCAACTACAGAACACCATCACTAAGACAATCTCCATTCAGCTACAGAACACCATCCCTAAGACTCTCCCCATTCAACTACAGAACACCATCACTAAGACTCTTTCCATTCAACTACAGAACACCATCACTAAGACTCTCCCCATTCAACTACAGAACACCATCACTAAGACAATCTCCATTCAGCTACAGAACACCATCCCTAAGACTCTCCCCATTCAACTACAGAACACCATCACTAAGACTCTCTCCATTCAACTACAGAACACCATCCCTAAGACTCTCCCCATTCAACTACAGAACACCATCACTAAGACTCTCTCCATTCAACTACAGAACACCATCACTAAGACTCTCTCCATTCAACTACAGAACACCATCACTAAGACTCTCTCCATTCAGCTACAGAACACCATCACTAAGACTCTCCCCATTCAACTACAGAACACCATCACTAAGACTCTCTCCATTCAACTACAGAACACCATCCCTAAGACTCTCCCCATTCAACTACAGAACACCATCACTAAGACTCTCTCCATTCAACTACAGAACACCATCACTAAGACTCTCTCTATTCAACTACAGAACACCATCACTAAGACTCTCCCCATTCAACTACAGAACACCATCACTAAGACTCTCCCCATTCAACTACAGAACACCATCACTAAGACTCTCCCCATTCAACTACAGAACACCATCACTAAGACTCTCCCCATTCAACTACAGAACACCATCACTAAGACTCTCCCCATTCAACTACAGAACACCATCACTAAGACTCTCCCCATTCAACTACAGAACACCATCACTAAGATTCTCTCCATTCAACTACAGAACACCATCACTAAGACTCTCTCCATTCAGCTACAGAACACCATCCCTAAGACTCTCCCCATTCAACTACAGAACACCATCACTAAGACTCTTTCCATTCAACTACAGAACACCATCACTAAGACTCTCTCTATTCAACTACAGAACACCATCACTAAGACTCTCTCCATTCAACTACAGAACACCATCACTAAGAATCTCCCCATTCAACTACAGAACACCATCACTAAGACTCTCCCCATTCAACTACAGAACACCATCACTAAGACTCTCCCCATTCAACTACAGAACACCATCACTAAGACTCTTTCCATTCAACTACAGAACACCATCACTAAGACTCTCTCTATTCAACTACAGAACACCATCACTAAGACTCTCCCCATTCAACTACAGAACACCATCACTAAGACTCTTTCCATTCAACTACAGAACACCATCACTAAGACTCTCTCTATTCAACTACAGAACACCATCACTAAGACAATCTCCATTCAGCTACAGAACACCATCACTAAGACTCTCCCCATTCAACTACAGAACACCATCACTAAGACTCTCCCCATTCAACTACAGAACACCATCACTAAGACTCTTTCCATTCAACTACAGAACACCATCACTAAGACTCTCTCTATTCAACTACAGAACACCATCACTAAGACTCTCTCCATTCAACTACAGAACACCATCACTAAGACTCTTTCCATTCAACTACAGAACACCATCACTAAGACTCTCTCTATTCAACTACAGAACACCATCACTAAGACTCTCTCCATTCAACTACAGAACACCATCACTAAGACTCTCCCCATTCAACTACAGAACACCATCACTAAGACTCTCCCCATTCAACTACAGAACACCATCACTAAGACTCTCCCCATTCAACTACAGAACACCATCACTAAGACTCTCACCATTCAACTACAGAACACCACCACTAAGACTCTCCCCATTCAACTACAGAACACCATCACTAAGACTCTCCCCATTCAACTACAGAACACCATCACTAAGACTCTCTCTATTCAACTACAGAACACCATCACTAAGACTCTCCCCATTCAACTACAGAACACCATCACTAAGACTCTCCCCATTCAACTACAGAACACCATCACTAAGACTCTCCCCATTCAACTACAGAACACCATCACTAAGACTCTCCCCATTCAACTACAGAACACCATCACTAAGACTCTCTCCATTCAACTACAGAACACCATCACTAAGACTCTCCCCATTCAGCTACAGAACACCATCACTAAGACTCTCTCCATTCAACTACAGAACACCATCACTAAGACTCTCCCCATTCAACTACAGAACACCATCACTAAGACTCTCCCCATTCAACTACAGAACACCATCACTAAGACTCTCCCCATTCAACTACAGAACACCATCACTAAGACTCTCACCATTCAACTACAGAACACCACCACTAAGACTCTCCCCATTCAACTACAGAACACCATCACTAAGACTCTTTCCATTCAACTACAGAACACCATCACTAAGACTCTCTCTATTCAACTACAGAACACCATCACTAAGACTCTCCCCATTCAACTACAGAACACCATCACTAAGACTCACCCCATTCAACTACAGAACACCATCACTAAGACTCTCCCCATTCAACTACAGAACACCATCACTAAGACTCTCCCCATTCAACTACAGAACACCATCACTAAGACTCTCTCCATTCAACTACAGAACACCATCACTAAGACTCTCCCCATTCAGCTACAGAACACCATCACTAAGACTCTCTCTATTCAACTACAGAACACCATCACTAAGACTCTCTATATTCAACTACAGAACACCATCACTAAGACTCTTTCCATTCAACTACAGAACACCACACATTACATAGTGATGTCATGCTCTTATATGCTATATTCTATATGCTGTATTCCATATGTTGTATGTTCTATGCTAAATTCCACATGTTATATTCTGTATGTTATATTTTATATGCTATATTTTATGTGCTATATTCTATATGTTGTATGTTCTATGCTATATTCTATATGTTATATGTTATATGCTATATATCAAATGTTATGCTATATTCTAGATGTTGTATTCTATGTTATATGCTATATGCTATATTCTATATGTTATATGTTATATGCTATATACTATATGTTATATTCTATATTCTATATGCTATATTCTATATGTTATATTCTATATTCTATATGTTATTTTATATATGTTATATTCTATATGCTATATTCTATATATTGTATGTTCTATGTTATATTCTATAGTTTATGTTCTGTATGCTATATGTTATATTCTATATTTTATGTTCTGTATGCTATATGTTATATTCTATATGTTATGTTCTGTATGTTATGTTCTGTATGTTATATGCTATATGTTATATGCTGTATTCTATATGCTATACGTTAGATTCTATATGTTATATGCTGTATTCTATATGCTATATGCTGTATTCTTCATGCTATTGGCTATATTCTATATGTTATATGCTATATTCTATATGCTGTATGCTATATTCTGTATGTTATATGTTAGATTCTATATGTTATATGCTATATTCTATATGTTATATGTTAGATTCTATATGTTATATGTTATATGCTATATTCTATATGCTATATGCTATATGCAATATTCTTTATGCTGTATGCTATATTCTATATGTTATATGCTATATGCTATATTCTATATGCTGTATGCTATATTCTATATGCTATATGCAATATTCTTTATGCTGTATGCTATATTCTATATGCTATATGCAATATTCTTTATGCTGTATGCTATATTCTATATGCTATATGCAATATTCTTTATGCTGTATGCTATATTCTATATGTTATATGCTATATGCTATATTCTATATGCTATATGCTATATTCTATATTCTATAGGCTATATGCTATATGCTATATTATATATGTTATATGTTATATGCTATTTGCTATATTCTATATGTTATATTGTATATGCTTTATGCTGTTTTCTATTTGTTATAGGCTAATTTATATATGCTATATACTATATTCTATATGTTATATGTTATATGTTGTATGCTAATCCAGTAAGCCACTGTGCATGGAGTCCTGCGAGAGCGTCTTAGTAGTGGTAGACTCATGTTTAGATGTTTCTAAATAGCCTGAGTGAGTGTGACAATGAACAAAACACAAGAAAGAGCTTATACACACTGACTACCTGCTGCGTGCTATACAGACAATTGGCAATGGTATGGACTGTTGTGTGGTGTTGAATAGTGTTGCGAGAGAGAGAGAGAGAGACCACGTGTATACATACATATTACCTGCAGCATCATACTATAGGAGTGTACAGTCGTGGCCAAAAGTTTTGAGAATGACACAAAGATTAATTTTCACAAAGTCTGCTGCTTCAGTGTCTTTAGATATTTTTGTCAGATGTTACTATGGAATACTGAAGTATAATTACAAGCATTTCATAAGTGTCAAAGGCTTTTATTGACAATTACATGAAGTTGATGCAAAGAGTCAATATTTGCAATGTTGACCCTTCTTTGTCAAGACCTCTGAAATCCGCCCTGGCATGCTGTCAATTCACTTCTGGGCCACATCCTGACTGACGGCAGCCCATTCTTGCATAATCAATGCTTGGAGTTTGTCCGCCTGCCTGCTGCCATTCCCGAGCAAGCTCTGTACTGGTGGTGCCCGATCCTGCAGCTGAATCAACTTTAGGAGACGGTCCTGGCGCTTGCTGGACTTTCTTGGGCGCCCTGAAGCCTTCTTCACAACAATTGAACCACAACAATTGAACCGCCTGTGAAGCCCTTTTTGTGTGAAGCAATGATGACGTCACGTGTTTCCTTGCAAGGAACCATTGTTGACAGAGGAAGAACAATGATTCCAAGCACCACCCTCCTTTTGAAGCTTCCAGTCTGTTATTCGAACTCAATCAGAATGACAGTGACCTCCAGCCTTGTCCTAGTCAGCACTCACACCTGTGTTAACGAGAGAATCACTGACATGATGTCAGCTGGTCCTTTTGTGGCAGGGCTGAAATACAATGGAAATGTTTATTGGGGATTCAGTTCATTGGCATGTCAAAGAGGGACTTTGCAATTCATCTGATCACTTTTCATAACATTCTGGAGTATATGCAAATTGCCATCATACAAACTGAGGCAGCAGACTTTGTGAAAATTAATATTTGTGTCATTCTCAAAACTTTTGTATACATATGTTCTCGACTTCAGTAGTATCCATGATCCATGATTCCATGGTAGATCTTCTAGATAGGGAATTCTACGACATTAATGATCCCTGTTGTCTGTTCTCTTTAATCCTCTACCTCCACCCCACCCCTCCTCTATTCCCTCCCCTAACCCTTCACCATCACCCGACCCTGTTCCCCCAGCCCCTCTCTGAGAGAGGGGGCCTGAAGAAGAGGTATAACTCCATATCCCAGAGTGAGATGGACACTGGCCCCTCGGTGCCCATCTTCCTGCAACAGGGTTCAGCTGTGCCCCCATCCCAGCGCTGGCTGGCACCAGCCCAATAGACCAGTACTCCCGCATCATGTTCCCCCTGGCCTTCGCACTCTTCAACCTCTTCTACTGGATCATATACCTGGGCAAGGACACCATGGAACAGGCCAGGTATGGGTTAATAAACTATTCTGTTCTATTAGGACACCATGGAACAGGCCAGGTATGTGTTCATAAAGTCTCTATTCTGTTCTGTTATGACATCATGGAACATGCCAGGTATGTGTTCATAAAGTCTCTATTCTGTTCTGTTATGACATCATGGAACAGGCCAGGTATGTGTTCATAAAGTCTCTATTCTGTTCTGTTATGACATCATGGAACAGGTCAGGTATGTAATAATAATATAATATATGCCATTTAGCTGACGCTTTTATCCAAAGCGACTTACAGTCATGTGTGCATACATTCTACGTATGGGTGGTCCCGGGAATCGAACCCACTACCCTGGCGTTACAAGCGCCATGCTCTACCAACTGAGCCACAGAAGGACCATCATATGTGTTCATAAAGTCTCTATTCTGTTCTGTTATGACATCATGGAACAGGCCAGGTATGTGTTCATAAAGTCTCTATTCTGTTCTGTTATGACATCATGGAACATGCCAGGTATGTGTTCATAAAGTCTCTATTCTGTTCTGTTATGACATCATGGAACAGGCCAGGTATGTGTTCATAAAGTCTCTATTCTGTTCTGTTATGACATCATGGAACAGGCCAGGTATGTATTCATAAAGTCTCTATTCTGTTCTGTTATGACATCATGGAACAGGCCAGGTATGTGTTCATAAAGTCTCTATTCTGTTCTGTTATGACATCATGGAACATGCCAGGTATGTGTTCATAAAGTCTCTATTCTGTTCTGTTATGACATCATGGAACAGGCCAGGTATGTATTCATAAAGTCTCTATTCTGTTCTGTTATGACATCATTGAACATGCCAGGTATGGGTTATTAAGGTCTCTATACTCTTCTGTTATGACATCATGGAACATCATGGTATGGGTTATTAAGGTCTCTATTCTGTTCTGTTATGACATCATGGAACATCATGGTATGGGTTATTAAGGTCTCTATTCTGTTCTGTTATGACATCATGGAACATCATGGTATGGGTTATTAAGGTCTCTATTCTGTTCTGTTATGACATCATGGAATATCATGGGGCCGAAGATAGCGAGGTAAAGAAAAGGAAACGAGCAGACTGATTTGGAAATAATTGATTTAATTTTATATTTGTACTTTTTTAATGATTTAATTTTGTATTTTGTATATTCTATAATTCTCAAACTCAACTCTGGATCTCAAAGCCAGTTCTACTGTGTTTTTTTCATTGTTCATCTATAATCAGGGACTGATTTAGACCTGGGACACCATGGGTGTGTGAAATGAATTTCATGTAGAACAGTGAACCAGAAGGCTCCGGACCTCAGAATTTAATACTCCTGGTCTATAACATTAAAATACTGGTGTGTCGTTGCAATGATAAACAGATCATGTATGACTTACTGATCACAGAAATCTCCCAAATGGCACCCCATTCCCTATATAGTGCACTACTGTTGACCAGGGCCCATAGGGTAGTGCACTACTGTTGACCAGGACCCATAGGGTAGTGTACTACTGTTGACCAGGGCCCATAGGGTAGTGTACTACTGTTGACCAGGGCCCATAGGGTAGTGTACTACTGTTGACCAGGGCCCATAGGGTAGTGTACTACTGTTGACCAGGGCCCATAGGGTAGTGTACTACTGTTGACCAGGGCCCGTAGGGTAGTGCACTACTGTTGACCAGGGCCCATAGGGTAGTGTACTACTGTTGACCAGGACCCATAGGGTAGTGCACTACTGTTAACCAGGGCCCATAGGGTAGTGCACTACTGTTGACCAGGGCCAATAGGGTAGTGCAGCATTTGGAACACACTGTTTCAACTGCATATTTGACCGTTCTGAATCTGTATCCACAACACAGACCCACTGTATGTAACTCTGCCTTCTGATGATGAGCTGCAGCAGCAAAACAATTAATACCCACTGTTTTATTCAACACTGTTTTTGTCAAAGACTTTTATCCAGACAGTAAAGACATGAATAATATCTGACGCTGGAACAGCCCCATGAGTTGTAGACACAAAAGGGGAAACGGGTCGCTAGCTGGAGGATGTTAGATGGTTCTGTTGGAGGGAGGGAGAGAGAGAGACTTCTAACAGTACCGCATAAGGCATAGAGAAGGTGCTCAATTACATTTAAAACAGAAAATTTGCATCAAACAGTCACCTCTCGTTTTACATAAGGTTTACCTGGGGGTTGGCAAAAACCCAGCCAGTGATTGCATCCCAATGGCACCATATTCCCTATGTAGTGCACTACTTTTGACCAGAGCTTTTGTCAGAAGTAGTGCCCTACACAGGGAATAGTGTGCAGACAGTAATTTGAGTAATAATGCTCCTTCTCCACGAGGAGTGGATATGAGAGTCAGAGAAATCCCTGCTTGTTACATTGTAACATTAGACACATAAAAAACAACTATTCACTTTACTCTTCTTATAACTGAGCCACTTAGAGAACACAAAGCTCCGTGTCTGACTGAGAGAGGGAGACACACACACACACACACACACACACACACACACACACACACACACACACACACACACACACACACACACACACACACACACACACACACGCACACACATGCACACATGCACACACACACACACACACACACACACACACACACACACACGCACACGCACACACATGCACACACATGCACACACATGCACACACATGCACATACACACATACAGTATCAGTCAAAAGTTTGGACACACCTACTCATTCCAGGGTTTTTCTTTATTCTGACTATTTTCTACATTGTAGAATAATAATGAAGACATAAAAAACATGAAATAACACATATGGAATCATGTAGTAACCAAAAAAGTATATTTTACATTTGAGATTCTTCAAAGTAGCCACCCTTTGCCTTGATGACAGCTTTGCACACTATTGGCATTCTCTGAACCAGCTTCATGAGGTAGTCACCTGGAATGCATTTCAACTAACAGGTGTGTCTTGTTAAAAGTTAATTTGTGGAATTTCTTTCCTTCTTAATGAGTTTGAGCCAATCTGTTGTGTTGTGACAAGGCAGGATGCAGAAGATGGCCCTATTTGGTAAAATACCAAGTCCACATTATGGCAAGAACAGCTCAAATAAGCAAAGATAAATGACAGTCCATCATTACTTGAAAGTTAGTTACCTCTGCTGCAGAGGATAAGTTCATTAGAGTTACCAGCCTCAGAAATTACAGCCCAAATAAATGCTTCAGAGTTCAAGTAACAGACACATCTCAACATCAACTGTTCAGAGGAGACTATGTGAATCAGGCCTTCATGGTTGAATTGGTGCAAAGAAACCACTACTAAAGCACCTTATACCACCCACCACTGCGACTTGTATGCTCTAGTCGGCTGGCCCTCGCTACATATTCGTCGCCAGACCCACTGGCTCCAGGTCATCTACAAGGCCATGCTAGGTAAAGCTCCGCCTTATCTCAGTTCACTGGTCACGATGGCTACACCCATCCGTAGCACGCGCTCCAGCAGGTGTATCTCACTGATCATCCCTAAAGCCAACACCTCATTCGGCCGCCTTTCGTTCCAGTACTCTGCTGCCTGTGACTGGAACGAATGCAAAAATCGCTGAAGTTGGAGACTTTTATCTCCCTCACCAACTTCAAACATCAGCTAACCGATCGCTGCAGCTGTACATAACCTATTGGTAAATAGCCCACCCATTTTCACCTACCTCTCATCCCCATAGTTTTTATTTATTTACTTTTCTGCTCTTTTGCACACCAATATCTCTACCTGTACATGACCATGTATCACTCCAGTGTTAATCTGCAATATTGTAATTATTTGCCTACCTCCTCATGCCTTTTGCACACATTGTATATAGACTCCCTTTTTTTCTACTGTGTTATTGACTTGTTAATTGTTTACTCCATGTGTAACTCTGTGTTGTCTGTTCACACTGCTATGCTTTATCTTGGCCAGGTCGCAGTTGCAAATGAGAACTTGTTCTCAACTAGCCTACCTGGTTAAATAAAGGTGTTCTCAACTAGCCTACCTGGTTAAATAAAGGTGTTCTCAACTAGCCTACCTGGTTAAATAAAGGTGTTCTCAACTAGCCTACCTGGTTAAATAAAGGTGTTCTCAACTGGCCTACCTGGTTAAATAAAGGTGTTCTCAACTAGCCTACCTGGTTAAATAAAGGTGTTCTCAACTAGCCTACCTGATTAAATAAAGGTGTTCTCAACTAGCCTACCTGGTTAAATAAAGGTGAAATAAATAAATAAAACAATAAGAAGAAGAGACTTGCTTGGGCCAAAATACACGAGCAATGGACATTAGACTGGTGGAAATCTGTCCTTTGGTCTAATGAGTCCAAATGTGAGATTTTTGCTTCCAACCGCCGTGTCTTTGTGAGACACAGAGTAGGTGAACGGATGATCTCCGCATGTACAGTATAGTTCCCACCGTGAAGCATGGAGGAGGAGGCGTGATGGTGTTGGGGTGCTTTGCTGGTGTCACTGATTTAAGATGGAAGGCACACTTAAACTGCATGGCTACCACAGCATTCTGCAGCGATAAACCATCCCATCTGGTTTGGGTTTTGTCCAACTATCATTTGTTTTTCAGCAGGACAATGACCCAACACACCTCCAGGCTGTGTGTAAGGGCTATTTTACCAAGAAGGAGTGCTGCATCAGATGACCTGGCCTCCACAATCCCCCGACCTCAAGCCAATTTAGACGGTTTGGGATGAGTTGGACTGCAGTGTTTAAAAAAAAAATGTATTTTAACCTTTTATTTAAATAGGCAAGTCAGTTAAGAACAAATTCTTATTTTCAATGACAGCCTAGGAACAGTGGGTTAACGGTCTTCTTCAGGGGCAGAACAACAGATTTGATCTTGTCAGCTTGGAGATTTGATCTTGCAACCTTTTGGTTACTAGTCCAACGCTCAAACCACTAGGCTACCTTCCGCCCCAAGAGTGAAGGAAAAGCAGCCAACAAGTGCTCAGCATATGTGGGAACCCCATCGAGATGGTTGGAAAAGCATTTCAGGTGAAGCTGGTTGAGAGAATGCCAAGCATGTGCAAAGCTGTCATCAAGGCAAAGAGTGGCTACTTTAAAGAATCTAAAATATACTTTGATTTGTTTAACACATGTTTGGTTACTACATGATTGTGTGTGTTATTTCATAGTTTTGATGTCTTCACTATTATTCTGCATATATTCAAAAAATGTAAAAATAAAGAAAAACCCTTGAATGAGTAGGTGTGTCCAAACTTTTGACTGGTACTGTACTTACAGTACATATAGATGATACAAAGACAAGAGGGAGAGAGACTACAGAGAGACTACAGAGAGACTACAGAGACTACAGAGACACTACAGAGACTACATATAGACTACAGAGACTACAGAGAGACTACAGAGAGAAACCAGAAACACTACAGAGAATACAGACACTACAGAGAGACTACAGAGACACTACAGAGCCAACAGAGACTACATAGGCACCACAGAAACTACAGAGAGATTACAGAGACTACAGAGAGACTACAGAGACACTACAGAGCCAACAGAGACTACATAGGCACCACAGAAACTACAGAGAGATTACAGAGACTACAGAGAGACTACAGAGGCTACATAGACTACAGAGAGACTACAGAGACTACAGGGACACTACAGAGAGACTACAGAGAGACTACAGATACTACAGAGACACTACATAGACACTACATAGACTACAGAGACACTACAGAGACACTACAGAGACTACAGAGATATAGTGAGAGACTACAGAGAGATAGTGAAAGACTACAGAGACTGCCGAGAGTCTACAGAGAGATAGCGAGAAACTACAGAGAGATAGTGAGAGACTACTGAGAGATAGCGGAAGAGACTACAGAGAGATAGTGAGAGACTACTGAGAGATAGCGGAAGAGACTACAGAGAGATAGTGAGAGACTACTGAGAGATAGCGGAAGAGACTACAGAGAGATAGTGAGAGACTACTGAGAGATAGCGGAAGAGACTACAGAGAGATAGCGAGAAACTACAGAGAGATAGTGAGAGACTACTGAGAGATAGCGGAAGAGACTACAGAGAGATAGCGAGAAACTACAGAGTGATAGCGAGAGACTACAGAGAGATAGTGAGAGACTACTGAGGGATAGAAGCAGAGACACTACAGACAGACTACAGAGATATAGTGAGAGACTACTGAGGGATAGCAACAGACTGCAGAGAGACTACAGAGAGACTACAGAGAGACTGTGAATAGCTAGTGAGAGACTACAGTGAGTCTACAGAGAAATAGTGAGAGACTCCAGACAGACTACAGAGAGACTACAGAGAAACAGAAAGACTACAGACAGACTACAGAGAGACCACAGAGAGACTACAGACAGACCACAGAGAGACTACAGACAGACCACAGAGAGACTACAGACAGACTACAGAGAGACTACAGAGAAACATATAGACTAGAAAGAGATGGAGAGAAAGAGAAGAGAGAGAAAAGGGGAGAGATGATGAAGAGACATGAGAGAGAGAAATTGTACAGAGAGAATAGAGCGAGAAACACACACACACACACACACACACACACACACACACACACACACACACACACACACACACACACACACACACACACACACACACACACACACACACACACACACACACACACACACACACACACACACACACACACACACACACACACACACACACACACACACACACACACACACACACACACACACACACACACACACACACAGGGAGCAGTCGTTACATAAGAGTGTGGAGTGTAAATCTGCCCATCATGTTCCTGTCACAGAATGTTGATGCTTGTTCTGTTGAGAACGTTCTGCACTACAAGGACAGAGACAAGATGGTGGACCCTGCTATAGCTACTGGAACGGATATCTTTAACTCTTATTCTCTCTGACTTTGGAGCTTTCAATTGTATATTCAGAGGACAGGGGGCATAGCGTCTCCGACTTGAAGTATATTTCGAGAGAACATTACTGTAATTTACAGTGAAAGATATACAACCTATATACAAGATATATTGTCAGTGAAAGACATACAACCTCTTTGACTTTCTCTCTGTGTGTTTCTGTCTCTGTGTGTGTGATTTGCCTCACTCCTCATGTTGTGTGTTTCTGTGTGTTTCTGTCTCTGTGTGTGTGTGATTTGCCTCACTCCTCATGTTGTGTGTTTCTGTGTGTTTCTGTCTGTGTGTGTGTGATTTGCCTCACTCCTCATGTTGTGTGTTTCTGTGTGTTTCTGTCTCTGTGTGTGTGATTTGCCTCACTCCTCATGCTGTGTGTTTCTGTGTGTTTTCTGTCCATGCAGAGATGATTGACCCTCTTGCACCAACTGATGTGTCATCTACGGGGAATGTTCTGCAGAGACCTTGTTCAGTCATCTCTGTCCTTCGCTCTACCAACAAGTACTCAACATACACACTACTTTCAGTCCACACAGGAAATGAATATGAAAAAATGTATATTGTCCGACCACATGTAATTCTGTTCACATGTTGCTCTGCCCAGACCTGCTGGGATCAGTTATTGAAGAGGTGTCCATGTCGTTGGCAGAGCTTTGCTTTAAAAATGGATGCATTTGTAACTTATGATTCTCTAGCATCATAAGTACGTGGGGGGCATAATTACTCCCCCCACACACACACACAAACAAACAAACGGAGAAACACACAAATAAAAGAAAAGTGGATGATATATTCTATGATGTCTGTAACTGGTGATGCAACATTCAACCAATGCTGGTCAGAAACCTGCTGTGCTCTACAGAGTCACAGGCCCCACTACAACACTGATCCAAGAGATCCTCTCATCCCCCTCTCCTCTCCTCATCCCCCTCTCCTCTCCTCATCCCCCTCTCCCCACCCTCCTCTCCTCATCCCCCTCTCCTCTCCTCATCCCTTTCTCCTCTCCTCATCCCCCTCTCCTCTTCTCATCCTCCTCTCCTCTCCTCATCCCCCTCTCCTCTCCTCATCCCCCTCTCCTCTCCTCATCCGCCTCTCCCCACCCTCCTCTCCTCATCCCCCTCTCCCCACCCTCCTCTCCTCATCCCCCTCTCCTCTCCTCATCCCTTTCTCCTCTCCTCATCCCCCTCTCCCCACCCTCCTCTCCTCATCCCCCTCTCCTCTCCTCATCCCTTTCTCCTCTCCTCATCCCCCTCTCCTCTTCTCATCCTCCTCTCCTCTCCTCATCCCCCTCTCCTAATGCCTTTCTCCTCTTCTCTTCTCATCCTCCTCTCCTAATAATAATAATAATCTCCTCATCTCATCCCCCTCTCCTCTCCTCATCCTCCTCTCCTCTCCTCATCCCCCTCTCCTCTCCTCATCCCCCTCTCCTCTCCTCACCCCCTCTCCTCTTCTCACCCCCTCTCCTCTTCTCATCCTCCTCCCCTCTCCTCACCCCCCTCTCCTCAACTTTTTAAAAAGTTGTGCAAGGTACTTTAAAAATATATATATTTTTTAGTTTTGATTGGAAGGGGTTTCAATGGCGCTGTTTTTTGCTTCTTTCTTATCACATGATGTGCAAGATGGACAACATTTATCACATGGTTGTTATGATTGTAGTGTTTTTAGATGAATATACTGTATGTTTTTTGAATGTTATCATCTTGTGTGGATGTTATCATCTTGTGTGAATGTTATCACCTTGTCTGACTTGATGTGCTGTGTGTCTACAGATTGAATGAATGTCGTATTGAGTAGACCAAAGCGCAGCGTGGTGTGAATGCATACTTTAATGAATGGACGAAAAAACAGGAAGTACACTTAACAAACTAACCAGACGACCGTGACCGCTATAGAAACTGAGTGCTAACATGCAACATGACATAGACAATAACCCACGAACCACAATACAAAACAGGCTACCTAAATATGGTTCCCAATCAGAGACAATGACAAACACCTGCCACTGATTGAGAACCATATCAGGTCAAAACACATAGAAACAGACTAACTAGACATGCAACATAGAATGCCCACTCATGTCACACCCTGACCAAACAAAGCATAGAAACAAACAACTCAAATAATGGTCAGAGTGTGACAGAATGTTATCATCTTGTCTGAATGTTATCATCTTGTCTGAATGTTATCATCTTGTCTGAATGTTATCATCTTGTCTGAATGTTATCATCTTGTCTGACTTGATGTGCTGTGTGTCTGCAGATTGAATGAATGTTATCATCCTGGCTGAATGTTACCATCTTGTCTGACTTGATGTGCTGTGTGTCTGCAGATTGAATGAATGTTATCATCTTGTCTGAATGTTATCATTTGTCTGAATGTTATCATCTTGTCTGAATGTTATCATCTTGTCTGAATGTTATCATCTTGTCTGAATGTTATCATCTTGTCTGAATGATATCATTTGTCTGAATGTTATCATCTTGTCTGAATGTTATCATCTTGTCTGAATGTTATCATCTTGTCTGAATGTTATCATCTTGTCTGAATGATATCATCTAGTCTGACTTGATGTGCTGTGTGTCTGTAGATTGAATGATTGAATGTCTTGCTACCAACGTTCTATGAGAAATTATACATCTTGTACAAACATTTGACACAATAAACTTTTGTTAAAAACTATATCCTATGTTATTATTAATACAGTATATCCTATGTTATTATAAATACAGTATATCCTATGCTATTATAAATACACTATATCCTATGTTATTATAAATACACTATATCCTATGTTATTATAAATACACTATATCCTATGTTATTATAAATACACTATATCCTATGTTATTATTAATACAGTACAGTGGGGCAAAAAAAGTATTTAGTCAGCCACCAATTGTGCAAGTTCTCCCACTTAAAAAGATGAGAGAGGCCTGTAATTTTCATCATAGGTACACTTCAACTATGACAGACAAAATGAGAAGAAAAAAAATCCAGAAAATCACATTGTAGGATTTTTTATGAATTTATTTGCAAATTATGGTGGAAAATAAGTATTTTGTCATTAACAAAAGTTTATCTCAATACTTTGTTATATACCCTTTGTTGGCAATGACAGAGGTCAAAAGTTTTCTGTAAGTCTTCACAAGGTTTTCACACACTGTTGCTGGTATTTTGGCCCATTCCTCCATGCAGGTCTCCTCTAGAGCAGTGATGTTTGGGGGCTGTTGCTGGGCAACACGGACTTTCAACTCCCTCCAAAGATTTTCTATGGGGTTGAGATCTGGAGACTGGCTAGGCCACTCAAGGACCTTGAAATGCTTCTTACGAAGCCACTCCTTCGTTGCCCGGGCAGTGTGTTTGAGATCATTGTCATGCTGAAAGACCCAGCCACGTTTCATCTTTAATGCCCTTGCTGATGGAAGGAGATTTTCACTCAAAATCTCACAATACATGGCTCCATTCATTATTTCCTTTACACAGATCAGTCGTCCTGGTCCCTTTGCAGAAAAACAGCCCCAAAGCATGATGTTTCCACCCCCATGCTTCACAGTAGGTATGGTGTTCTTTGGAAGCTACTCAGCATTCTTTGTCCTCCAAACACGACGAGTTGAGTTTTTACCAAAAAGTTATATTTTGGTCCCCCCGTGTGGTTCTGAGATTTTTGCTCACCGTTCTTGTGATCATTTTGACCCCACAGGGTGAGATCTTGCGTGGAGCCCCAGATCGAGGGAGATTATCAGTGGTCTTGCATTTCCTAATAATTGCTCCCACAGTTGATTTCTTAAACCAAGCTGCTTACCTATTGCAGATTCAGATTTTTTTCTCATTTTGTCTGTCATAGTTGAAGTGTACCTACGATGAAAATTACAGGCCTCTCTCATCTTTCTAAGTGGGAGAACTTGCACAATTGGTGGCTGACTAAATACTCTTTTGCCCCACTGTATATCCTATGTTATTATTAATACACTATATCCTATTGATTGTATTAATTGGTTTTCCCTGTTCATTGCAAAGTTCACTGAACTACCAACATAAACCAATATAAGGATAATGCTGGAATGATACTAATTGTATTTTGGCTGTTCGGTTCTAGTGGTCTGGACGGAAAGGTAGAATATATTTTTCTCTTCATTACGCTCATCCACTTGTCCCTTTAATTTGTTTCTCTGCGATGGAAACCGCTCATCCACTTGTCCCTTTAATTTGTTTCTCTGCGATGGAAACCGCTCATCCACCACCATCATTACTCGCCGGTGTTTGATATTTTGGTAGGATGTACGCATGCGCCTCTCATTGGGTTCTCGGAGCTTTTCGGAGTAAGTTGGATGCGCGTCCTCCTCACTCGCATCCCGAAAGCACATCGAACCTGTGACGATGGGGAAGCTCAGGAAACACCGCTTTGGAATGTTGACCTTTTCCTTCTTTTGTACTTTTCTCTGCTGTGCGCAAAGGTAAATTGGTGATTGTGTTTTTACGCCCATTCTTCAAATGTCCATTGCATGGCATATATCCTAGGCTATTTAAAGCGCCGTCCCGCTCTATATTGGTTTTAAGTAGGTATTTGCTTGCCGACCACCTTATGGTCTGTCTTCCCCCTCAGCGCCAAAGATCTGAGGGATCCCAGTAACATGCCGCTGGTTAAAGACACGGTCGACAGACTGATGAAAGGCTACGACATTCGGCTGAGGCCAGATTTCGGAGGTAAGAAGAAAGACAAAAGGAAAAGCAGATCGAGATGATGAATGTCATGTTTGCTGCCATTTATGACGTGCAGTGCAATACATGTTTAATGACTTGCTGCAAAAAAAAAACTCCGGTACAATTGTTCTCATCGTGATAAATCTTCCATCCATAGACTAGGCTACCTCTCCAATTACAGTGTTAATACAGTGTAATAGTCTTCCATCCATAGACTAGGCTACCTCTCCAATTACAGTGTTAATACAGTGTAATAGTCTTCCATCCATAGACTAGGCTACCTCTCCAATTACAGTGTTAATACAGTGTAATAGTCTTCCATCCATAGACTAGGCTACCTCTCCAATTACAGTGTTAATACAGTGTAATAGTCTTCCATCCATAGACTAGGCTACCTCTCCAATTACAGTGTTAATACAGTGTAATAGTCTTCCATCCATAGACTAGGCTACCTCTCCAATTACAGTGTTAATACAGTGTAATAGCCTTCCATCCATAGACTAGGCTACCTCTCCAATTACAGTGTTAACACAGTGTAATAGTCTTCCATCCATAGACTAGGCTACCTCTCCAATTACAGTGTTAATACAGTGTAATAGTCTTCCATCCATAGACTAGGCTACCTCTCCAATTACAGTGTTAATACAGTGTAATAGCCTTCCATCCATAGACTAGGCTACCTCTCCAATTACAGTGTTAATACAGTGTAATAGTCTTCCATCCATAGACTAGGCTACCTCTCCAATTACAGTGTTAATACAGTGTAATAGCCTTCCATCCATAGACTAGGCTACCTCTCCAATTACAGTGTTAATACAGTGTAATAGTCTTCCATCCATAGACTAGGCTACCTCTCCAATTACAGTGTTAATACAGTGTAATAGCCTTCCATCCATAGACTAGGCTACCTCTCCAATTACAGTGTTAACACAGTGTAATAGCCTTCCATCCATAGACTAGGCTACCTCTCCAATTACAGTGTTAATACAGTGTAATAGCCTTCCATCCATAGACTAGGCTACCTCTCCAATTACAGTGTTAATACAGTGTAATAGCCTTCCATCCATAGACTAGGCTACCTCTCCAATTACAGTGTTAATACAGTGTAATAGCCTTCCATCCATAGACTAGGCTACCTCTCCAATTACAGTGTTAACACAGTGTAATAGCCTTCCATCCATAGACTAGGCTACCTCTCCAATTACAGTGTTAACACAGTGTAATAGCCTTCCATCCATAGACTAGGCTACCTCTCCAATTACAGTGTTAACACAGTGTAATAGCCTTCCATCCATAGACTAGGCTACCTCTCCAATTACAGTGTTAATACAGTGTAATAGCCTTCCATCCATAGACTAGGCTACCTCTCCAATTACAGTGTTAATACAGTGTAATAGCCTTCCATCCAAATATAACACGTATTTTTCACGTCACCAAAAACCTTTTCCAATGTACCACCTTCAAATGATGAAATAAGATATGCTAGCCTATTCTGTATGGAGAAGAAGGGTCTTTAACTTGACGATCGATTCTATTCGCAGCGGGTAGCCGATTGAACTTCTGGTTGCCTACCATTCTGTTTGAATGGAAAATCATCAGGGGAGTTCCAAATGATGATGCCGATGATTCTAGTCATTTTAATTGACAACGATGATCATTAAGACTGCATGAAACATGCATTATTTAAACTGATGATGAGAGAACTTGGTGACATATCATTGACAGCAACCTACTGGTAGAATAACGGTCACATTTACTCTTATTTCTAAAAGGGAAAGAAAGAATTCCGTTCTCCTTTAATAACCTGCTTTTGTTCGCTTCACAGGTGCGCCGGTGGCGGTGGGGATGAATATAGACATAGCCAGCATAGACATGGTGTCTGAAGTCAATATGGTACGTGCATCATTATCATCCTCCTTATCTGTTTCTCAGTATGCCTGGTTGACTAGATTCCTATAGAGGAACCTATAACCTTGTCAATCCATGTTTGACAGGGAACTTAATGCATGTCACGTTCTGCATTATGGGGAATTATGTTAACGACGTGTGGGGGGGGAGTCTGACGTTAGTTTGATTCTATACAGGAATCGATTCTCAGCTCTGCATTTAGATGTTTTTCCGGACATGGATGATTGGTATCTATTGGTTCCCATTTGAATTCAAAACACACGCTCACTGGCGCACTTCTACGGACATCCTTGCGTGCACAGTCAACGCGGAGGCTGTGGCGTCTTCTGTTTCGGTTTCTTGTATCAAGCCATTGACTGCTATCATTTTGTTTGACATGACAGCGGCGCGCTATAACGCGAAAAATGAAGAAGATTTAAGGGAAAAACCGAGAGAATTCCCATTTTCTCTCATAGTACAAAAACATTTTCTTCAACGTGATTGCACCGCGCTCTCCTTTAGGAGAGGTATCTAGTTCCAGCTTCACTTCACTTTGAAGCGCGACGGGGGAGCGCATCATCAGCTACGTAAATGATCCCCACTCCCCCTGTCAGATCATGAGCGATGACGTAGATATGCGTGAAATAGAACATGTCTGGACATACGATGGTAATCACGAGGGCATTTAATCGAGCTCCACTACACAATGTTATGGGTATGTCCCTAATGGCACCCTACTCCATATATAGTGAACTACTTTTGACCAGAGAGTCCCATGGGTCCTAGTCAAAAGTAGTGTACATTATAGGGAATAAAAAAGTAGTGTACATTATAGGGAATTAAAAAAAAATAGTGTACATTATAGGGAATAAAAAAAAATTGTGTACAATATAGAGAATAGGGGTGTCATCCGTCTCCGTGCTGTAGAAAACCACTAGGTGCATAGAGATGGAATGAGGAGGATCTCTCTCTCTCTCTCTCTCTCTCTCTCTCTCTCTCTCTCTCTCTCTCTCTCTCTCTCTCTCTCTCTCTCTCTCTCTCTCTCTCTCTCTCTCTCTCTCTCTCTCTCTGTGCTCTGGATAAGAAATAGGCATCTTATGTAACATTGTATCAATGGTTTGCTCTGGAGGAGGCTTGTAGGGGAGAGTTCTGTTCTTCTTACCCAACTGAATTCATATTTGATCCGTTGTTGCATTTGGCATGGCTTTTCCCAGTGAATTTTATTGCAAATATGTAATTGAATTTACCTGAGTGTACATTTTGCCCAGATAATACTTGTGTGGCAAGACAGTACATTGTGTTAGTTGGTTAGATGGCTTGGTTGGTTGGGGCTTGATGCTGGAAACACAGTGAGTTGTGTGTTGCTGTGAAGTTTTATTCCTGTGTGGGCCATGTGTACTGAATCACTGAGCTTGCTATAATGCTATAGGTCTGCCTGGATAAAAGCATCATCAGCTGAATTACCATAGTACTTCCTGTGAGGAAGGGATGTGGAAGTTAGTTTTGGTTAAAGAGGATGCAGCAAGGCTGAAATGATGAAAGGGCTGTGGGGTTCCTCTGGGATGTCAACCAGTGATCATCTCCCCTCCCTCCCTCCCTCCCTCCCTCCCTCCCTCCCCCTCCCTCCCTCCCTCCCTCCCTCCCTCCCTCCCTCCCTCCCTCCCTCCCTCCCTCCCTCCCTCCCCCCTTCCCTCCCTCCCTCCCCCTTCACACCTCCTCCCTCCCTCCCTCCTCCCCCCCTTCACCTCCCTTCCGCCTCCCTCCCTCACCTCCCTCCCTCCCTCCCTCCCCCCTTCACACCTCCCTCCCTCCCTCCCTCCCCTGCCTCCCTCCCCCCTCCCTCCCTCCCTCCCTCCCTCCCTCCCTCCCTCCCTCCCTCCCTCCCTCCCTCCCTCCCTCCCTCCCTCCCCTTCACACCTCCCTCCCTCCCCTTCACACCTCCCTCCCTCCCTCCCTCCCCCCTTCACACTCCCTCCCTCCCTCCCTCCCCCTTCACACCTCCCTCCCTCCCTCCCTCCCTCCCTCCCTCCCTCCCTCCCTCCCTCCCTCCCTCCCTCCCTCCCTCCCTCCCTCCCTCCCTCCCCCCTCACACCTCCCTCCCAACTCCCTCCCTCCCTCCCCCCTCCCTCCCCCCTTCACACCTCCCTCCCTCCCTCCTCTGGTTTTTAAATGCCTGGCTGCGTCCTCTCTGTCTCTGACCTGGATTTCCACGTAAGCCACCTTTATCTCTCTAAAGGGTGATGTTACTTTAAAACTCAGAATCCACATCTACAGACGTTCATCTGTAATAAACAAAACACGGCTTCATACAGCCAGCCACTCAGTGTGTAACAAAACAGTGCACGAAAGAGCGAACAGAACAGATTAGTAGAGAGAGAGAGAGAGAGAGAGAGAGAGAGAGAGAGAGAGAGAGAGAGAGAGAGAGAGAGAGAGAGAGAGAGAGAGAGAGAGAGAGAGAGAGAGGACTGACGTCATGCCAACTCCCTGTAGCTATAAGAACATTCTCATTTCATTTCACGGAGGAGAAAGAATTGGCTTGCAGGGCAGGAGCATAAGCATGGCTCTCCTCTCATCCTCTATTCCTCTCCTCTCATCCTCTATTCCTCTCCTCTCATCCTCTATTCCACTCCTCTCATCCTCTATTCCTCTCCTCTCATCCTCTATTCCTCTCCTCTCATCCTCTATTCCTCTCCTCTCATGCTCTATTCCTCTCCTCTCATCCTCTATTCCTCTCCTCTCATCCTCTCTTCGTCTCCTCTCGTCCTCTCATCCTCTCCTCTCATCCTCTATTCTTCTCCTCTCATCCTGTACTCTCATCCTCCATTCTTCATCTCTCATCCTCTACTCTCATCCTCTATTCCTCTCCTCTCTTCCTCCATTTCTCTCCTACAAAACGGCTGCACGGCCGACGCATTTAGACTAAATGAAAACTGCCAAAAATATGATCTCTCTCCCTCCCTCCCTCTCTCGCTCTCTCCCTCTCTCCAATCTCCTTCATTCTCCCTTATCTCTCGCTCTCTCTCTCTGCTCTGTCTCTCTCTATCTCTCTTTCCCCTCTTCCTCATCCTCCCCTCTCCCTATCGTCCCACACATAGTCATTATTACCTTCTGAATGTGAATCCTCCTCTCATGGTTATGTAACAACCTTCCTTCTAACAACAGACAGGTTGGTGGTACAGGAGTTCCTCTCTGTCTCTAACAACAGACAGGTTGGTGGTACAGGAGTTCCTCTCTGTCTCCTCTAACAACAGACAGGTTGGTGGTACAGGAGTTCCTCTCTGTCTCTAACAACAGACAGGTTGGTGATACAGGAGTTCCTCTCTGTCTCCTCTAACAACAGACAGGTTGGTGGTACAGGAGTTCCTCTCTGTCTCCTCTAACAACAGACAGGTTGGTGGTACAGGAGTTCCTCTCTGTCTCCTCTAACAACAGACAGGTTGGTGATACAGGAGTTCCTCTCTGTCTCCTCTAACAACAGACAGGTTGGTGGTACAGGAGTTCCTCTCTGTCTCCTCTAACAACAGACAGGTTGGTGGTACAGGAGTTCCTCTCTGTCTCCTCTAACAACAGACAGGTTGGTGGTACAGGAGTCTCTAACAACAGACAGGTTGGTGGTCTGTAGTTCCTCTCTGTCTCTCTAACAACAGACAGGTTGGTGGTGAGTTCCTACTGTCTCCTCTAACAACAGAGTTCAGGAGTTCCTCTGTCTCCTCTAACAACAGACAGGTTGGTGGTACAGGAGTTCCTCTCTGTCTCCTCTAACAACAGACAGGAGTTCCTCTCTGTCTCCTCTAACAACAGACAGGTTGGTGGTACTGGAGTTTCAGGAGTTCCTCTCTGTCTCCTCTAACAACAGACAGGTTGGTGGTACAGGAGTTCCTTCAAACAGACAGGTTGTTGGTGTCTCCTCTAACAACAGACAGGTTGTTGGTGGTACTGGAGTTCCTCAAACAGACTCTGTCTCCTCTAGCCACAACAGACAGTTGTTGGTGGTACTGGAGTTTCAGAGCCAGTCTTCAAACAGACTGGTTGTTGGTGGTACAGGAGTTTCAGAGCCAGCTTCAAACAGACAGGTTGGTGGTACAGGAGTTCCTCTCTGCCAGCTTCTAACAACAGACACTGGTTGTTGGTGGTACTGGAGTTTCAGAGCCAGCTTCAAACAGACAGTTGTTGGTGGTACTGGAGTTTCAGTCCCTTAAAACAGACAGGTTGTTGGTGGTACTGGAGTTTCAGAGCCAGCTTCAAACAGACAGGTTGTTGGTGGTACTGGAGTTTCAGAGCCAGCTTCAAACAGACAGGTTGTTGGTGGTACAGGAGTTCCTACTGAGCCAGCTTCAAACAGACAGGTTGTTGGTGGTACTGGAGTTTCAGAGCCAGCTTCAAACAGACTGGTTGTTGGTGGTACTGGAGTTTCAGAGCCAGCTTCAAACAGACAGGTTGTTGGTGGTACTGGAGTTTCAGAGCCAGCTTCAAACAGACAGGTTGTTGGTAGTACTGGAGTTTCAGAGCCAGCTTCAAACAGACAGGTTGTTGGTGGTACTGGAGTTTCAGAGCCAGCTTCAAACAGACTGGTTGTTGGTGGTACTGGAGTTTCAGAGCCAGCTTCAAACAGACAGGTTGTTGGTGGTACTGGAGTTTCAGAGCCAGCTTCAAACAGACAGGTTGTTGGTAGTACTGGAGTTTCAGAGCCAGCTTCAAACAGACAGGTTGTTGGTGGTACTGGAGTTTCAGAGCCAGCTTCAAACAGATAGGTTGTTGGTAGTACTGGAGTTTCAGAGCCAGCTTCAAACAGACAGGTTGTTGGTGGTACTGGAGTTTCAGAGCCAGCTTCAAACAGATAGGTTGTTGGTAGTACTGGAGTTTCAGAGCCAGCTTCAAACAGACAGGTTGTTGGTGGTACTGGAGTTTCAGAGCCAGCTTCAAACAGACAGGTTGTTGGTGGTACTGGAGTTTCAGAGCCAGCTTCAAACAGATAGGTTGTTGGTAGTACTGGAGTTTCAGAGCCAGCTTCAAACAGACAGGTTGTTGGTGGTACTGGAGTTTCAGAGCCAGCTTCAAACAGACTGGTTGTTGGTGGTACTGGAGTTTCAGAGCCAGCTTCAAACAGACAGGTTGTTGGTGGTACTGGAGTTTCAGAGCCAGCTTCAAACAGACAGGTTGTTGGTAGTACTGGAGTTTCAGAGCCAGCTTCAAACAGACAGGTTGTTGGTGGTACTGGAGTTTCAGAGCCAGCTTCAAACAGATAGGTTGTTGGTAGTACTGGAGTTTCAGAGCCAGCTTCAAACAGACAGGTTGTTGGTGGTACTGGAGTTTCAGAGCCAGCTTCAAACAGATAGGTTGTTGGTAGTACTGGAGTTTCAGAGCCAGCTTCAAACAGACAGGTTGTTGGTGGTACTGGAGTTTCAGAGCCAGCTTCAAACAGACAGGTTGTTGGTGGTACTGGTTTCAGAGCCAGCTTCAAACAGATAGGTTGTTGGTAGTACTGGAGTTTCAGAGCCAGCTTCAAACAGACAGGTTGTTGGTGGTACTGGAGTTTCAGAGCCAGCTTCAAACAGACTGGTTGTTGGTGGTACTGGAGTTTCAGAGCCAGCTTCAAACAGACAGGTTGTTGGTAGTACTGGAGTTTCAGAGCCAGCTTCAAACAGACAGGTTGTTGGTGGTACTGGAGTTTCAGAGCCAGCTTCAAACAGACAGGTTGTTGGTGGTACTGGAGTTTCAGAGCCAGCTTCAAACAGATAGGTTGTTGGTAGTACTGGAGTTTCAGAGCCAGCTTCAAACAGACAGGTTGTTGGTGGTACTGGAGTTTCAGAGCCAGCTTCAAACAACAGACAGGTTGTTGGTGGTACTGGAGTTTCAGAGCCAGCTTCAAACAGACAGGTTGTTGGTGGTACTGGAGTTTCAGAGCCAGCTTCAAACAGATAGGTTGTTGGTAGTACTGGAGTTTCAGAGCCAGCTTCAAACAGACAGGTTGTTGGTGGTACTGGAGTTTCAGAGCCAGCTTCAAACAGACTGGTTGTTGGTGGTACTGGAGTTTCAGAGCCAGCTTCAAACAGACAGGTTTTTGGTAGTACTGGAGTTTCAGAGCCAGCTTCAAACAGACAGGTTGTTGGTTGCTCCTCTGTCGTTCTCCTTCTCAGATCTCCAGTCTTGAAGACTGAAGTTGCGTCCAGAGTTGCAGTCATTTCCATTTCAGTCCCAGTCGATTCATAAAGCAAACCAAATTTCAAATGCCCATTCCAAATGTTGCTAATTCAAAGGGTTAGGGTTATACAGAATGCTTTATTTTGGGAATCTCAGTGTTCTTCCTGAGTTGACTGGAATTTAAATGGATTGACGGCAACCCTGGTTGCATCCAAAATGGCACTCTATATATGAAATGCACTTCTTCAGGGCTTTGGTTAAGGTCATGGCTAAAAGAAAGGCACCATAGAGAAGGAATAAGTTGCCATTTCAGATGAGTGGTACTACTGGTTTGAATTTCAGCTCCTTCCTGGTCATCATGTGTTCCTTGACATCCCAGGGTAGCCCACAAGAAATCACTGGAGCAAAAGTCTGTTTTTGAAAAAGAAGGAAGCATATAATTATGCAATAATACTGCACATGAGAGACCACGTGTTATGATATTTATCATGGCTGTGATGTGGTCATGGACACGAGGTTGTCAACGTGGCCTTTTTAGGCGCTCTCTGGTCGTTAAGTTCTATTTGTATGGACTGCCATGTAAAGCAAAACTACCCAAGCGCTGTTTGATAGTTTCAGAACCTTGGTTTCTAGGGACGCTGTCCATGGTTCTGAAAACAACGCACCTCTGGTACATGCCAGTCAGATGGAAACATTGTATAGAGGCATTGTCCATGGTTCTGAAAACAACACTGAAAATGTTATCAAAAGACATTGATACATCAGATCAGAATAGAAACCACAAAGACCCCCCTCCGGATGTTCGCAGTATCGACAGCTATTTATTTATGATACTGAATTGCACATTTCCACAGGGCAGAGCTCGTTCCCCCAGGTTCTCATACATGCTGCCACAACTATTCTACACTATCTGTCTCTCTCCAGTGATTTTCTGTGGTTCTTGGTTTCTTCATTTTTTGTCTTCGATTTATTACTACGAATGAGTCTGGCTTCAGTTTGCCTTTTCCTTAATTTCCTCTTCGGCCAAATTGCAACCTCAAATCAAACCACACCTTATTCATAAGGCGGCGTAGGGAAACTCCGGAGAATATGACCCATCTCCTGTTGTGAAACAGTTGCCAGATCGATGTTTATCCCCTTGTCCGACAGCCATTCTAGAAAGCACTTCACCGCCCAGTTGGTTTGTCTTGTCTTGTAGTTTCTTCATTTCTCTCATTTTCTTTGTCGTTTATATCAGCTGATTTAAAAAGCTGGAAAAAAAACAAAAAAAAAAACACTAGACTCAGGTTGCTGGTTCATGTTTATAATGTTAACACTAGACTCAGGTTGCTGGTTCATGTTTATAATGTTAACACTAGACTCAGGTTGCTGGTTCATGTTTATAATGTTAACACTAGACTCAGGTTGCTGGTTCATGTCTATAATGTTAACACTAGACTCAGGTTGCTGGTTCATGTCTATAATGTTAACACTAGACTCAGGTTGCTGGTTCATGTTTATAATGTTAACACTAGACTCAGGTTGCTGGTTCATGTTTATAATGTTAACACTAGACTCAGGTTGCTGGTTCATGTCTATAATGTTAACACTAGACTCAGGTTGCTGGTTCATGTCTATAATGTTAACACTAGACTCAGGTTGCTGGTTCATGTTTATAATGTTAACACTAGACTCAGGTTACTGGTCCATCTATAATGTTAACACTAGACTCAGGTTACTGGTCCATCTATAATGTTAACACTAGACTCAGGTTACTGGTCCATCTATAATGTTAACACTAGGCTCAGGTTGCTGGTCCATCTATTATTTTAACACTAGACTCAGGTTGCTGGTTACTCAGGTTATAACCCCCCCACCAGACACATCACTATAAACCCCCACCAGACACATCCCTATAACCCCCACACACACTCCTCCTCTCCATGTGTTTCAGTAATCCATTGTTTCTTATCAGGGTCCTGGGGGCCCAAACTAAACCTTTGTTTCCAGTCAGAGTCCTGGGGGCCAAACTAATCCATTGTTTCCAGTCAGGGTCCTGGGGGCCAAACTAACCTGTTGTTTCCAGTCAGGGTCCTGGGGGCCAAACTAATCCGTTGTTTCCAGTCAGGGTCCTGAGGGCCAAACTAAAGTCTTGTTCTATCCCGGCACTAACACCTGACTGGTGCTGTTCCCTCACCCCTTAGTGCTGGAAGACCGGTGACAGGGTGTTATGGGATTTTTATCAATAATGACTAAATGAGGTATACTGCACTATAACTGGCAAGAATTCTACCCTGTCTTTCTTGTAGTATTAAATAATGTTTGTTCATTAGGAAGGGGTTATATGGCATGTACCTAGGAAGAAAGGAATGTATGTGGAGATAAGAAGAGGACAGGGAGAGCTCCTCCAGAGTTATAGTGTCTGGGGGAGCCTGGAACAGTCAGCTGAGGGGTTATAAACTGTGGTTAGACTCATGAGAAAATCCATGTTGGTGTGTTTGTATGTGCGTAGTTTAGGATGGTATAAGAAGGAATGTATTTGTGAAAACTTGAGAGCTCTCGCAAATAAATCGGGATCTGATCAATTGTGAGCTGGGAATTCTGTCTGTTTTATTGAAGACCAGAACTTTACGACCTCTGGGTATCAGACAGATAAATATAATTGGAGTTTATGAACACTGATTAAATAATTACATTACACAGGGCCTGCACACACACACACACACACACACACACACACACACACACACACACACACACACACACACACACACACACACACACACACACACACACACACACACACACACACACACAGGTGGTCTCTAGAGAAGCATCAAAGGTCAGCTGTGTTGTGGGGCAATGCAAGCCTGTAGGTCAGCCAGCCCTGCCAACCGGGTCGCACCGGGCACGTGTAACACATGGTGCAACACACGGGGATGTGTGAAGCTCACTCCTCGGCCTGAAGTGAAGAGCTAGCTGGTGAGACGCTTCAGGAGGGTGGTCACGTGTGGAAGGTCCTGGGTTCCAGCCTTGCTGTGAGACGAATTACGAGGAAGCTGTACTCGCTAAGCAAGCAGTGTGACATCTGTTAAGCACGCACACACACACACACACAGCGAGCCAGTGTCCAGGTGGCCATGCCAGCCGGATCTCCATGACATTATAACACGGGGCTAAAGGCTCAGCGGGAGTCAGAGAAGAGACTTTGTGCTCTGTGTGTGTGTGTGTCACTGTGTGTGTGTGTGTCACTGTGTGTGTGTGTGTCACTGTGTGTGTGTGTGTGTCACTGTGTGTGTGTGTCACTGTGTGTGTGTGTGTCACTGTGTGTGTGTGTGTGTCACGTGTGTGTCACTGTGTGTGTGTCACTGTCACTGTGTGTGTGTGTCACTGTGTGTGTGTGTGTCACTGTGTGTGTGTGTGTGTGTGTGTGTGTGTGTGTGTGTGTGTGTGTGTGTCACTGTGTGTGTGTGTCACTGTGTGTGTGTGTCACTGTGTGTGTGTGTCACTGTGTGTGTGTGTGTGTGTGTGTGTGTGTGTGTGTGTGTGTGTGTGTGTGTGTGTGTGTGTGTGTGTGTGTGTGTCACTGTGTGTGTGTGTGTGTGTGTGTGTGTGTCACTGTGTGTGTGTGTCACTGTGTGTGTGTGTCACTGTGTGTGTGTGTGTCACGGTGTGTGTGTGTGTGTCTGTGTGTCACTGTGTGTGTGTGTGTCACTGTGTGTGTGTGTGTCTGTGTGTGTGTCTGTGTGTCACTGTGTGTGTGTGTGTGTGTGTGTGTGTGTGTGTGTGTGTGTGTGTGTGTGTGTGTGTGTGTGTGTGTGTGTGTGTGTGTGTGTGTTTCTGTGTGTCTGTGTGTCACTGTGTGTCACTGTGTGTGTGTGTCTGTGTGTCACTGTGTGTGTGTGTCTGTGTGTCTGTGTGTGTGTGTCTGTCTGTGTATCACTGTGTGTGTGTGTTCCCTCTCTGGAAATGTCGTCCTTCGTCTCTGTCCTCCCTCGTCTATGTCCTCCCTTGTCTATGTCCTCCCTCGTCTCTGTCCTCCCTCTCTCCTCTCCTCTCTTCTCCTCTCTTCTCCTCTCCTCTCCTCTCCTCTCCTCTCCTCTCCTCTCCTCTCCTCTCCTCTCCTCTCCTCTCCTCTCCTCTCCTCTCCTCTCCTCTGTCATCTTATTGCTCTGTTGGGATCTGGCCCTGTAGCATTGTGGTCTTGTTTTCACAAATATACACTGCTGAGGTTGTGTGGTTGAACGGTTGTATGGTTGTGAAGTTATGTGATTGAACAGTTGTAAGGTTGAACAGTTGTAGGGTTGTGTGGTTGTAGGGTTGTAAGGTTGAACAGTTGTATGGTTGTGTGGTTGTAGGGTTGTGTGGTTGAACAGTTGTAGGGTTGTGTGGTTGTAGGGTTGTGTGGTTGAACAGTTGTAGGGTTGTGTGGTTGTAGGGTTGTGTGGTTGTAGGGTTGTGTGGTTGTAGGGTTGTGTGGTTGAACAGTTGTAGGGTTGTGTGGTTGTAGGGTTGTGTGGTTGAACAGTTGTTGGGTTGTGTGGTTGTAGGGTTGTAAGGTTGAACAGTTGTATGGTTGTGTGGTTGTAGGGTTGTGTGGTTGAACAGTTGTAGGGTTGTGTGGTTGTAGGGTTGTGTGGTTGAACAGTTGTTGGGTTGTGTGGTTGTAGGGTTGTGTGGTTGAACAGTTGTAGGGTTGTGTGGTTGTAGGGTTGTGTGGTTGAACAGTTGTAGGGTTGTGTGGTTGTAGGGTTGTGTGGTTGAACAGTTGTAGGGTTGTGTGGTTGTAGGGTTGTGTGGTTGTAGGGTTGTGTGGTTGTAGGGTTGTGTGGTTGAACAGTTGTAGGGTTGTGTGGTTGTAGGGTTGTGTGGTTGTAGGGTTGTAAGGTTGAACAGTTGTAGGGTTGTGTGGTTGTAGGGTTGTGTGGTTGAACAGTTGTAGGGTTGTGTGGTTGAACAGTTGTAGGGTTGTGTGGTTGTAGGGTTGTGTGGTTGAACAGTTGTAGGGTTGTGTGGTTGTAGGGTTGTGTGGTTGAACAGTTGTAGGGTTGTGTGGTTGTAGGGTTGTGTGGTTGAACAGTTGTAGGGTTGTGTGGTTGTAGGGTTGTGTGGTTGAACAGTTGTAGGGTTGTGTGGTTGTAGGGTTGTGTGGTTGTAGGGTTGTGTGGTTGAACAGTTGTAGGGTTGTGTGGTTGTAGGGTTGTGTGGTTGAACAGTTGTAGGGTTGTGTGGTTGTAGGGTTGTGTGGTTGAACAGTTGTGTGGTTGTAGGTTTGTTCGGTTATATGCAATTCATATGCAAAGTGGATAACAAGGAGGGATAGAATATGGTTGTTTTCAGTCTGCCTTCCCCATTTCTCCTTTGCTTGCCTCCTTTGTGTTCCATTACCAGTTTGTGTGTAAGGGTTATTCCTCTGTCTCTATCCTTTCTGTTTAGTTCATTAATTAGACCTACACGTGGGCTATCCGCTCCTACGGTAGTTGGTTCAGTTGCTGTTCAAACAGACTACCAGATTGCCAGCACTCCAGTAATGTCAATTAGTGTTCTGTGAATTAACAGATTTAAAGCAAGCAGCTGTGGTTGAGATGAATTAGTGGGGCGTGAATGTTGTGTTCATTACTATCATTACCATACAACTGTTCAACCATATTAAAATGGCGGCGAAAGAAATGGCAGCAGTTTTACGGGCGCCCAACCAATTGTGTTATGTGTTCTCTTTTGCGTTATTTGTAACTTATTTTGTACATACGAGACGCTCGTCTTATGTGGCAGGGCTTTGCCAACTAGTACAGACTACAAAGGGAAGCACAGCCACGAGCTGCCCAGTGACACGAGCCTACCAGACGAGCTAAATCACTTCTATGCTCGCTTCACGGCAAGCAACACTGAGGCATGCATGAGAGCATCAGCTGTTCCGGATGACTGTGTGATCACGCTCTCCATAGCCGATATGAGTAAGACCTTTAAACAGGTCAACATACACAAGGCTGTGGGGCCAGACGGATTACCAGGACGTGTGCTCTGGGCATGTGCTGACCAACTGGCAGGTGTCTTCACTGACATTTTCAACATGTCCCTGATTGAGTCTGTAATACCAACATGTTACAAGCAGACCACTATAGTCCCTGTGCCCAAGAACACAAAGGCAACCTGCCTAAATGACTACAGACCCGTAGCACTCACATCCGTAGCCATGAAGTGCTTTGAAAGGCTGGTAATGGCTCACATCAAAACCATTATCCCAGAAACCCTAGACCTACTCTAATTTGCATACCGCCCAAACAGATCCACAGATGATGCAATCTCTATTGCACTCCACACTGCCCTTTCCCACCTGGACAAAAGGAACACCTATGTGAGAATGCTGTTCATTGACTACAGCTCAGCGTTCAACACCATAGTGCCCATTAAGCTCATCACTAAGCTAAGGATCCTGGGACTAAAAACCTAACTCTGCAACTGGATCCTGGACTTCCTGGAACATTGAGAGCATCCTGACGGTTAGGACATCTACTTTGTGCATGACACAAGTCATTTTTCCAACAATTGTTTACAGACAGATTATTTCACTGATAATTCAGGGTATCACAATTCCAGTGGGTCAGAAGTTTACATACACTAAGTTGACTGTGCATTTAAACAGCTTGAAAAATGCCAGAATATGATTTCATGGATTTAGAAGCTTCTGATAATTTGAGTCAATTGGAGGTGTACCTGTGGATGTATTTCGAGGCCTACCTTAAAACTCAGTGCCTCTTTGCTTGACCATGATGTCATGGGAAAATCAAAAGAAATCTGCCAAGACCGAAGAAAATAATTGTAGACCTCCACAAGTCTGGTTCATACATGGGAGCAATTTCCAAATGCCTGAAGGTACCACGTTCATTTGTACAAGCAATAGTACACAAGTATAAAAACCATGGGAACATGCAGCCGTCATACCGCTCAGGAAGGAGATGCATTCTGTCTCCTAGAGATGAACGTACTTTGGTGCAAAAAGTGCAAATCAATCCCAGAACAACAGCAAAGGACCTTGTGAAGAGGCTGAAGGAAACAGGTACAAAAGTATCTATATCCACAGTAAAACGAGTCCTATATCGACATAACCTGAATGGCCGCTCAGCAAGGAAGAAGCCTCTGCTCCAAACCACCATTAAAAAGCCAGACAACGGTTTGCAACTGCACATGGGGACAAAGATTGTACTTTTTGGAAAAATGTCCTCTGGTCTGATGAAACAGAAATAGAACTGTTTGGCCATAATGACCGTCGTTATGTTTGGAGGAAAAAGGGGGATACTTGCAAGCCGAAGAACAACATCCCAACTGTGAAGCACAGGGGTGGCAGCATCATGTTGTGGGGGTGCTTTGCTGCAGGAGGGACTGGTGCACTTCACAAAATAGATGGCATCATGAGGGGGAAATTATGTGCATATATTGAAGCAACATTTCAGAACGTCATTCAGGAAGTTAAAGCTTGGTTGCAAAATGGGTCTTCCAGATGGACAATGACCCAAAGCATACTTCCAAAGTTGTGGCAAAATGGCTTAAGGACAACAAAGTCAAGGTATTGGAGTGGCTATCACAAAGCCCTGACCTCAAATCTATAGAAAATGTGTGGGCAGAACTGAAAAATCGTGTGTGAGCAAGGAGGCCCACAAACCTGACTCAGTTACACCAGCTCTGTTAGGAGAAATGGGCCAAAATTCATTCACCCAACTTATTGTGGGAAGCTTGTGGAAGGCTACCCAAAACGTTTGACCTAAGTTAACAATTTAAAGGCAATACTACCAAATACTAATTGAGTGTATGTAAACTTCTGACCCAATGGGAATGTAATGAAAGAAATAAAAGCTGAAATAAATAATTCTCTCTACTATTATTCTGACATTTCACATTTCACGAATAAAGTGGTGATCCTAACTGACCAAAGACAGGGCATTTTTACTAGGCTCAAATGTCAGGAATTGTTTAAATGTATTTGGCTAAGGTGTATGTAAACGTTCGACTTCAACTGTATGCATAGTCACTTTAACTATACATTCATGTACATCCTACCTCAATTGGCCCGACCAACCGTGCCCCCGCACTTTGGTAACCCAGGCTATCTGCATTGTGTCCCGCCACCCGCCAACCGCTCTTTACGCTACTGCTACTATCTATTTATCATATATGCCTAGTCACTTTAACCATACTTATATGTACATACTACCTCACTCAGCCCGACTAACCAGTGCCTGTATATAGCCTCTCTACTGTATATAGCCTCTCTACTGTATATAGCCCCACTACTGTATTTAGCCTCTCTACTGTATATAGCCTCTCTACTGTACATAGCCTTGCTACTGTTATAGCCTCTCTACTGTATATAGCCTCTCTACTGTATATAGCCTCGCTACTGTTATAGCCTCTCTACTGTATATAGCCTCTCTACTGTATATAGCCCCTCTACTGTATATAGCTTCTCTACTGTATATAGCCTCTCTACTGTATATAGCCCTCTACTGTATATAGCTTCTCTACTGTATATAACCTCTCTACTGTATATAGCCTCTCTACTGTATATAGCCTCTCTACTGTATATAACCTCTCTACTGTATATAGCCTCTCTACTGTATATAACCTCTCTACTGTATATAGCCTCTCTACTGTATATAGCCTCTCTACTGTATATAGCCTCTCTACTGTATATAACCTCTACTGTATATAGCCTCTACTGTATATAGCCTCTCTACTGTATATAACCTCTCTACTGTATATAGCCTCTCTACTGTATATAGCCTCTCTACTGTATATAACCTCTACTGTATATAGCCTCTACTGTATATAGCTTCTCTACTGTATATAGCCTCTACTGTATATAGCCTCTACTGTATATAGCCTCACTACTGTATATAACCTCTCTACTGTATATAGCCTCGCTACTGTTATAGCCTCTCTACTGTATATAGCCTCTCTACTGTATATAGCCTCTCTACTGTATATAGCCCCTATACTGTATATAGCTTCTCTACTGTATATAGCCTCTCTACTGTATATAGCCTCTCTACTGTATATAGCCTCTCTACTGTATATAGCCTCTCTACTGTATATAGCCTCTCTACTGTATATAGCCTCTACTGTATATAACCTCTCTACTGTATATAGCCTCTCTACTGTATATAGCCTCTCTACTGTATATAGCCTCACTACTGTATATAGCCTCTCTACTGTATATAACCTCTCTACTGTATATAGCCTCTCTACTGTATATAGCCTCTACTGTATATAGCCTCTCTACTGTATATAGCCTCAGACAGTTAGTTCAGACAGATAGTTAGTTAGTTAGTTCAGACAGATAGTTAGTTCCGACAGATAGTTAGTTAGTTGGTTCAGAAAGTTAGTTAGTTAGTTAGTTAGTTAGTTAGTTAGTTCAGACACATAGTTTGTTAGTTAGTTCAGTCAGATAGTTAGTTAGTTCAGGCAGATAGTTAGTTAGTTAGTTAGTTAGTTAGTTAGTTAGTTCAGGTGCACCCGGTCACAGGTTTTTCTGATGACTGCCGTGTCTGGTTCACCAATTACTTTGCAGACAGAGTTCAGTGTGTCAAATCGGAGGGCATGCTGTCCGGTCCTCTGGCAGTCTCTATGGGGGTGCCACAGGGTTCAATTCTCGGGCCGACTCTTTTCTCTGTATATATCAATGATGTTTCTCTTGCTGCGGGCGATTCCCTGATCCACCTCTACGCAGAAGATATCATTCTACATACTTCCGGCCCGTCCTTGGACACTGTGCTATCTAACCTTCAAACGAGCTTCAATGCCATACAACACTCCTTCCTTGGCCTCCAACTGCTCTTAAACGCTAGTAAAACCAAATGTATGCTTTTCAACCGTTCGCTGCCTGCACCCGCACGCCTGACCAGCATCACCACCCTGGATGGTTCCGACCTTGAATATGTGGACATCTATAAGTACCTAGGTGTCTGGCTAGACTGTAAACTCTCCTTCCAGACTCATATCAAACATCTCCAATCGAAAATCAAATCAAGAGTCGGCTTTCTATTCCGCAACAAAGCCTCCTTCACTCACGCCGCCAAACTTACCCTAGTAAAACGGACTATCCTACCGATCCTCGACTTCGGCGATGTCATCTACAAAATAGCTTCCAACACTCTACTCAGCAAACTGGATGCAGTTTATCACAGTGCCATCCGTTGTCACTAAAGCACCTTATACCACCCACCACTGCGACCTGTATGCTCTAGTCGGCAGGCCCTCGCTACATATTCGTCGCCAGACCCACTGGCTCCAGGTCATCTACAAGTCCATGCTAGGTAAAGCTCTGCCTTATCTCAGTTCACTGGTCACGATGGCAACATAATTTGGCCATAGCACGCGCTCCAGCAGGTGTATCTCACTGATCATCCCTAAAGCCAACACCTAATTTGGCCGCCTTTCGTTCCAGTTCTCTGCTGCCTGTGACTGGAACGAATTTCAAAAATCGCTGAAGTTGGAGACTTTTATCTCCCTCACCAACTTCAAACATCTGCTATCTGAGCAGCTAACCGATCGCTGCAGCTGTACATAGTCTATCGGTAAATAACCCACCCATTTTTACCTACCTCATCCCCATACTGTTTTTATTTATTTACTTTTCTGCTCTTTTGCAACACCAATATCTCTACCTGTACATGCCCATCTGATCATTTATCACTCCAGTGTTAATCTGCAAAATTTTAATTATTCGCCTACCTCCTCATGCCTTTTGCACACAATGTATATAGACTCTCTTTTTTTTCTACTGTGTTATTGACTTGTTAATTGTTTACTCCATGTGTAACTCTGTGTTGTCTGTTCACACTGCTATGCTTTATCTTGGCCAGGTCGCAGTTGCAAATGAGAACTTGTTCTCAACTAGCCTACCTGGTTAAATAAAGGTGTTCTCAACTAGCCTACCTGGTTAAATAAAGGTGTTCTCAACTAGCCTACCTGGTTAAATAAAGGTGTTCTAAACTAGCCTACCTGGTTAAATAAAGGTGAAGAAAAAAAAAACATTAAAAAGATAGTTAGTTAGTTAGTTATTTAGTTAGTTCAGATAGTTAGTTAGTTAGTTAGTTATTTCAGACAGATAGTTAGTTAGTTAGTTAGTTCAGACAGATAGTTAGTTAGTTAGTTCAGACAGATAGTTAGTTAGTTAGGTCAGACAAATCGTTAGTTAGTTATTTCAGACAGATAGTTAGTTAGTTCAGACAGATAGTTAGTTAGTTCAGACAGATAGTTAGTTAGTTCAGACAGATACTTAGTTAGTTAGTTTAGGGAGGGAGAGAGGGATGGACGGGCGAGGGAGGGAGGAAGGGTGGAAGGGATGGCTGGGATCTGGCTATCGACCTCTGATATTATGGAGGGAGATGGCCAGAGGGAAAACACAGCCCCAATTCCCCGTAGGGTTCTGGTCAAAGTAGTGCACTATATAGGGGGAAGGGTGCCATTTCAGACACACCCCTAGATAAGGTTTGTAATATGGGACCTATTCTGTCTAGAATGTATTGTACTACGTTTGACCAAGACCCATAAGGCTCTGGGACTGTATGTATCAGTGATCTCAGAGTGTTGATCTGGGATCCGGTTTGTTCCCCATGTCCATGTAAAAAATACGACACCGATCCGAAATCAGCACTATTACTCTGAGACACTTGATACATACCCTGGTCAAAAGAAGTGCACTGTACAGGGAATAGGGTGTTGTTTGGTATGCTGACCTTATGTCTAGTGTGTGAATTAGCATCCATTTTGATCATCTTGTTTGTTCTAACAACCGATTTCTGTTCCATTTTATTTTCAGCTTCTGGTGGGAAAAGTAAGCTTGTGATATTTTTACTCATTGTTGCTATGACAACGCTCCACTATGATTTGGGGGTTTGGTGAATCAAGAAGAGAAGGAGAGTCAAGGAAAAGGAAAGGAAAGGAGATGTGTTGTTTGCACTGAATAAAAGGGGTCTTATTTTATTTCAAGGGTCTTGAACATGAGGACTGCAGGTTAATTGGGTATTTCTTTGAAGTTTTACAAAATGAGGAATCCTATAATACAATAGTATTTTTTATTTTGCCTTCCTTCGTGGTTGAATGTTTTCATGCCTATCAGGAATAGTTATGCTTTGCTTTCATCTATTTTATATTTACAGTTATCTGAAATAAGAATTTCTAGTCTAATTGACAAGAACTTGCTTTTACTTAATCAAGTGTATTGATGGTTGAATTAGACGAGATGTCCCTGTAGCTTTATTGTACAGTCTAGCCTGGCCCTATTCAAGTGTCATTATATTATGCAACAGAAAAGCAGAGTGTCTTTAGGACAAGCTACCCCATCACACCATGAGAAGCCCTGACCGGAATGTTCCGATGACTTGTCTAGAGACTTGTCTAGAGATGTTTCGATTTACGGGTTCAAGTCCGAGCTCTGGCTGGGCCACTAAAGGACATTCAGAGACTTGTCCCAAAGCCACTGCTGCGTTGTCTTGGCTGTGTGCTTAGGGTCGTTGTCCTGTTGGAAGGTGACCCTTCGCCCCAGTCTGAGATCCTGAGCTCTCTGGAGCAGGTTTTCATCGATCCTGACTCGTCTCCCAGTCCCTGCCTCCGAGAAACATCCCCACAGCATGATGCTGCCACCACCATGTTTTACGTGACACTTGTCATTCAGGCCAAAGAGTTCAACCTTGGTTTCATCAGACCAGAGAATCTCATAGTCTGAGTGTCCTTTAGGTGCCTTTTGGCAAAGTCCAAGCGGGCTGTCATGTGCCTTTTACTGCGTATTGGCTTCCGTCTGGCCACTCTATCATAAAGGCCTGATTGGTGGAGTGCTGCAGAGATGGTTGTCTTTCTGGAAGGTTCTCCCATCTCCACAGAGAAACTCTGGAGCTCTGTCCAACTTCAACCAACTTCTTTAATTTAAGAATGATGGAGGCCCCTGTGTTCTTGGGGACCCAATATGGTGCATACATGTTTTGGTACCCTTCCCCAGATCTTTGCTTCGACACAATCCTGTCTCGGAGCTCTACGGACATTTCCTTCGACCTCATTGCTTGGTTTTTGCTCTGACATGCACTGTCAACTGTGGGACCTTATATAGACAGGTGTGTGCCTTTCCAAATCATGTCCAATCAATTGAATTTACCACAGATGGACTCCAATCATGTTGTAGAAACATCTCAAGGATTATAAATTGAAACAGGATGCACCTGAGCTAAATGTTGAGTCTCATAACAAAAGGGTCTGAATACTTATGTAAATAAGATATTTCTGTTAAAACAAAATGATACATACACATTTTAAAAAGAAAAGACCCATGGGGTGTAGATGGCTAGCAGGCAGGCTCCACCCTGATCCTGACTGTTTCATTTAACTAGCCATCGCAAGCATCCCCACCGCGAGCATCCCCACCGCGAGCATCCCCACCGCGAGCATCCCCACCGCGAGCCTCCCCACCGCGAGCATCCCCACCGCGAGCCTCCCCACCGCGAGCATCCCCACCGCGAGCCTCCCCACCGCGAGCCTCCCCACCGCGAGCATCCCCACCGCGAGCATCCCCACCGCGAGCCTCCCCACCGCGAGCCTCCCCACCGCGAGCCTCCCCACCGCGAGCATCCCCACCGCGAGCCTCCCCACCGCGAGCATCCCCACCGCGAGCATCCCCCCACCACGAGCCTCCCCACCACGAGCCTCCCCACCACGAGCCTCCCCACCCGAGCCTCCCCACCGCGAGCATCCCCACCGCGAGCATCCCCAGCAGCCTCCCCACCGCGAGCCTCCCCACCGCGAGCCTCCCACCGCGAGCCTCCCCACCGCGAGCCTCCCCACCGCGAGCCTCCCCACCGCGAGCCTCCCCACCGCAAAGACATTTCTAAACACAGCGCATTTAGCTAACCAAGGCCCCACTGCCCCTCTTTCTCTCTCTCTCTCTCTCTCTCTCTCTCTCTCTCTCTCTCTCTCTCTCTCTCTCTCTCTCTCTCTCCCTCCCTCTCTCTCTCTCTCCCTCTCCTCCCTCTCTCTCTCTCTCTCTCTCTCTCTCTCTCTCTCTCTCTCTCCAGGGACTTCCCTGGTTATATAAAAGACTTCCCTGGTTATATAAAGGACTTCCCTGGTTATGTAGAGGACTTCCCTGGTTAAATAAAGGACTTCCCTGGTTATGTAGAGGACTTCCCTGGTTAAATAAAGGACTTCCCTGGTTATGTAGAGGACTTCCCTGGTTAAATAAAGGACTTCCCTGGTTATGTAGAGGACTTCCCTGGTTAAATAAAGGACTTCCCTGGTTAAATAAAGGACTTCCCTGGTTATATAAAGGACTTCCCTGGTTAAATAAAGGACTTCCCTGGTTATATAAATGACTTCCCTGGTTATGTAGAGGACTTCCCTGGTTATATAAAGGACTTCCCTGGTTAAATAAAGGACTTCCCTGGTTATATAAAGGACTTCCCTGGTTATGTAGAGGACTTCCCTGGTTAAATAAAGGACTTCCCTGGTTATGTAGAGGACTTCCCTGGTTATGTAGAGGACTTCCCTGGTTAAATAAAGGACTTCCCTGGTTAAATAAAGGACTTCCCTGGTTATATAAAGGACTTCCCTGGTTATGTAGAGGACTTCCCTGGTTATATAAAGGACTTCCCTGGTTAAATAAAGGACTTCCCTGGTTATATAAAGGACTTCCCTGGTTAAATAAAGGACTTCCCTGGTTATATAGAGGACTTCCCTGGTTATATAGAGGACTTCCCTGGTTAAATAAAGGACTTCCCTGGTTATGTAGAGGACTTCCCTGGTTATGTAGAGGACTTCCCTGGTTATATAAAGGACTTCCCTGGTTATGTAGAGGACTTCCCTGGTTATGTAGAGGACTTCCCTGGTTAAGTAAAGGTGAAATAAATAATTAATAAAAGGGAGAAGCGAAGACAGGATATGACAGGATGTGACAGGATGTGACAGGACAGGATGTAACAGGACAGGATATGACAGGACAGGACATGACAGGTGAAAGTAATAGGGCTGTAGTGGAAATCTATCCAGTCCTTCAACTGGTGATTACAACCAAAGAGAGGAGAGGTGAGGAGAGGAGTTTGTAATGAAGCCCTTTTGTGGGGAAAAACTCACTCTGATTGGCTGGGCCTGGCTGCCAAGTGAGTAGGCCTCCCAGGCTGCACCACTATCCAGTCATGTGAAATCCGTAGATTAGGACCTAATTTATATATTTAAATTGACTGATTTTCTTATATGATCTGTAACTCCGTAAAATCTTTGAAATGGTTGCATTTTAAATGTATATTTTTGTTTAGTATAGTTATATTTATAACGGCAGTAGATCATTTTGGTAATTGTGGTAACGGTGGTAATTATGGGAACGGTGGTAATTGTGGGAACGGTGGTAATTCTAGTAATTGTGGTAATTGTTGTAACGGTGGTAATTCGGTTAACGATGGTAATTGTGGTAATGGTGGTAATTCTGGTAATGGAGGTAATGGTGGTAATTGTGGTAACGATGGTAGTTGTGGTAACTGTGGTAATTGTGGTAACGATGGTAATTGTGGTAACAGTGGTAATTCTGGTAACGATGGTAATTGTGGTAACAGTGGTAATTCTGGTAATGGGGGTAATGGTGGTAATTGTGGTAACGGTGCTCATAACAAGCTAGGTCTAATGCATTTCCTGTCACTACTCTCTCTCTCTCCCTCTCCCCTTCTCTCTATTTCTCCCTATGTTTCTCTGTATCTCTCCCCCCTCTCTCTTTCTCTCTGTCTATGATGATCAATGTAGTCTCAGAGCAAGGCTGCTCTAGTCAAGGACTCCTGAGTGGCGCAGTGGTCTTGTGGAATAGTGACAAGGGTAATGAAGATTGTATTGTATTGTGAGACTGATCACACTCTCTGATTGGACAATGAGTCTCTCTGTGGTTGGTCATCATGTTGTGGAGATTGTATAGATGCTGAGCTGTCCCCTTCACCTTTCCACCAGACCTCTCCTGTCTCTCCATCTGCTGTGTGACTGTAATATTGCACAGAGAGAAGGAGAGAAGGAGAGAAGAGGAGAGGAGATGAGAGGAGATGAGAGGAGAGGAGATGAGAGGAGTTGAGAGAAGAGGAGAGGAGGAGAGAAGATGGGAGGAGAGGAGAGAAGCAGAGAGGAGATGAGATGAGAGGAGTTGAGAGAAGAGGAGAGGATGAGAGGAGATGAGAGGAGTGGAGAGGAGAGGAGAGAAGAGAAGAGAAGAGAAGAGAAGAGAAGAGGAGATGAGATGAGAGGAGAGGAGAGGAGAGGAGAGGAGAGAAGAGGAGAGGAGATGAGATGAGATGAGAGGAGATGAGAGGAGAGGAGATGAGAGAAGAGGAGAGGAGATAAGAGAAGAGGAGGAGATGAGAGGAGATGAGAGGAGAGGAGGTGAGAGGAGAGGAGAGGAGGTGAGAGGAGAGGAGAGGAGAGGAGAGGAGAGAGAGGAGATGAGATGAGATGAGAGGAGAGGAGAGGAGAGGAGAGAGGAGAGGAGAGGGAGGAGAGGAGGGGAGGAGAGGAGGTGAGAGGAGATGAGAGGAGATGAGAGGAGAGGAGAGGAGAGGAGAGGAGAGAGGAGAGGAGAGGAGGGAGAGGAGAGGGGAGGAGAGGAGAGCAGAGGAGAGAGAGGAGAGGAGAGGAGAGGAGGGGAGGGAGAGGAGAGGAGGGGAGGGAGGAGAGGAGAGGAGAGGAGAGGAGAGGAGAGGGAGAGGAGAGGAGAGGAGAGGGAGAGGAGAGGAGAGGAGAGGAGAGGAGAGGAGAGGAGAGGAGAGGAGAGGAGATAGCTTGTTATGTCAATCTCTGTGGGTGATGATGATAACATTTATCCCAATCTGGGGTGGGAAGAAAGCATTAAAGCAAATGTGCATTACAGCAATAATATAATCCAAATATAATCATTAGGCTTGAAACACTCAGAGCTAGGAAGGGAGATACTGTTGAGTTAAAAGAGAGAAACACACAAACTGACAGAGTGGTTCAGTTCTGTTCTGTACAGAATCTGCTTTATTGACAGAGAGTTGGGTTGGTGTGGGTTTTGGTCCTGTGAATAAGGTAGTGAGGGACTAGTAGTGTGTGTGTGTGTGTGTGTGTGTGTGTGTGTGTGTGTGTGTGTGTGTGTGTGTGTGTGTGTGTGTGTGTGTGTGTTGTTCCCTCTCTGAGCGGAGCTCCATTGATGTCAAAGTGGGGGTAAACTGGACCATCTGTGAGTCTGTTATTACACCACACACAATATGTTTTTACAGTTCTCATTATGAACCTTTGCTAATATCACAGTGGAGAGAGAGAGAGAGAGAGAGATTATTACTTTCATTTTAGCAGCATCTTATTGAGTGGATCAATCATCTCTCTCCATCAAATATAATCCTGTTACTATGAATGTGGCCATAGGGCTTTTTCTGCTGAACAATCTGCTTTACTTTAATTATTTCATTCACTTGACAGAAGGGGCCAAGACTGTCCAAGCATCAACGTTATTCTCCTCAGATGTATCTACAGTGTCAGTACACAGTGAAGGCTGAAACAGGCAGCCTGTATATTTACAGTGAGAGACCAGCAGTATCATGTGTGGACAGTAGAACTGTGGACAGTAGAGCATAGAGCTGTGGGTAGAACTGTGGACAGAAGAGCATAGAGCTGTGGACAGTAGAACTGTGGACAGTAGAGCATAGAGCTGTGGACAGTAGAACTGTGGACAGTAGAGCATAGAGATGTGGTCAGTAGAACTGTGGACAGTAGAGCATAGAGATGTGGTCAGTAGAACTGTGGACAGTAGAGCATAGAGCTGTGGACAGTAGAACTGTGGACAGTAGAGCATAGAGCTGTGGACAGTAGAACTGTGGACAGTAGAGCATAGAGCTGTGTACAGTAGAGCATAGAGCTGTGGACAGTAGAACATAGAGCTGTGGACAGTAGAACATAGAGCTGTGGACAGTAGAACATGGAGCTGTAGAGCATAGAGCTGTGGACAGTAGAACTGTGGACAGTAGCGCATAGAGCTGTGGACAGTAGAACATAGAGCTGTGGACAGTAGAACATAGAGCTGTGGACAGTAGAACTGTGGACAGTAGAGCATAGAGCTGTGGACAGTAGAACATAGAGCTGTGGACAGTAGAACATAGAGTTGTGGACAGTAGAACTGTGGACAGTAGAGCATAGAGCTGTGGACAGTAGAACTGTGGACAGTAGAGCATAGAGCTGTGGACAGTAGAGCATAGAGCTGTGGACAGTAGAACATAGAGCTGTGGACAGTAGAACTGTGGACAGTAGAGCATAGAGCTGTGGACAGTAGAACATAGAGCTGTGGACAGTAGAACATAGAGCTGTGGACAGTAGAGCATAGAGCTGTCGACAGTAGAACTGCGGACAGTAGAGCATAGAGCTGTGGACAGTAGAGCATAGAGCTGTGGACAGTAGAACATGGAGCTGTAGAGCATAGAGCTGTGGACAGTAGAACATAGAGCTGTGGACAGTAGAACATAGAGCTGTAGACAGTAGAACAGAGAGCTGTGGACAGTAGAGCATAGAGCTGTGGACAGTAGAACATAGAGCTGTGGACAGTAGAACATAGAGCTGTGGACAGTAGAACTGTGGACATTAGAGCATAGAGCTGTGGACAGGAGAACATAGAGCTGTGGACAGGAGAACATAGAGCTGTGGACAGTAGAACATAGAGCTGTGGACAGTAGAGCATAGAGCTGTGGACAGTAGAGCATAGAGCTGTGGACAGTAGAACATGGAGCTGTAGAGCATAGAGCTGTGGACAGTAGAACATAGAGCTGTGGACAGTAGAACATAGAGCTGTAGACAGTAGAACAGAGAGCTGTGGACATTAGAGCATAGAGCTGTGGACAGTAGAGCATAGAGCTGTGGACAGTAGAACATAGAGCTGTGGACAGTAGAACTGTGGACAGTAGAGCATAGAGCTGTGGACAGTAGAACATAGAGCTGTGGACAGTAGAACTGTGGACAGTAGCGCATAGAGCTGTGGACAGTAGAACATAGAGCTGTGGACAGTAGAACATAGAGCTGTGGACAGTAGAACTGTGGACAGTAGAGCATAGAGCTGTGGACAGTAGAACATAGAGCTGTGGACAGTAGAACATAGAGTTGTGGACAGTAGAACTGTGGACAGTAGAGCATAGAGCTGTGGACAGTAGAACTGTGGACAGTAGAGCATAGAGCTGTGGACAGTAGAGCATAGAGCTGTGGACAGTAGAACATAGAGCTGTGGACAGTAGAACTGTGGACAGTAGAGCATAGAGCTGTGGACAGTAGAACATAGAGCTGTGGACAGTAGAACATAGAGCTGTGGACAGTAGAGCATAGAGCTGTCGACAGTAGAACTGCGGACAGTAGAGCATAGAGCTGTGGACAGTAGAGCATAGAGCTGTGGACAGTAGAACATGGAGCTGTAGAGCATAGAGCTGTGGACAGTAGAACATAGAGCTGTGGACAGTAGAACATAGAGCTGTAGACAGTAGAACAGAGAGCTGTGGACAGTAGAGCATAGAGCTGTGGACAGTAGAACATAGAGCTGTGGACAGTAGAACATAGAGCTGTGGACAGTAGAACTGTGGACATTAGAGCATAGAGCTGTGGACAGGAGAACATAGAGCTGTGGACAGGAGAACATAGAGCTGTGGACAGTAGAACATAGAGCTGTGGACAGTAGAGCATAGAGCTGTGGACAGTAGAGCATAGAGCTGTGGACAGTAGAACATGGAGCTGTAGAGCATAGAGCTGTGGACAGTAGAACATAGAGCTGTGGACAGTAGAACATAGAGCTGTAGACAGTAGAACAGAGAGCTGTGGACATTAGAGCATAGAGCTGTGGACAGTAGAGCATAGAGCTGTGGACAGTAGAACATAGAGCTGTGGACAGTAGAGCATAGAGCTGTGGACAGTAGAACGTAGAGCTGTAGACAGTAGAACAGAGAGCTGTGGACAGAACAGAGAGCCAGGGACAGGAGGTATCTGCTTGACCATACTGGTAGTAGATCATTTTAATATAATACTATTGTATAGTGCATGCAAATTATGAGCCATTTTTTATGTGCAAAGCATGAATATATTAAGGATATTTTGACTCCCGAGGGATTAAAGACCAGGTTGGTAAAACACATTCAGAGGAGATAAATGTGCTGCAGATATAAAATAGATATAAACGTTTTACTGGCTTCCTGTGTATCATGTTCTGTTTTCCACTTGATTTTATTACAATCTGCTCGGTAACAGAGATGATGCTACCATGCTGCAGTCCTCTCTCTGGTGGGTGTTAGGGAGGATGTTAGGGAGTGAGAGAGAAAGAGAGAGAAAGAGAAAGAGGCAGAGAGAGAGAGAGAGAGAGGCAGAGAGAGAGAGAGAGAGAGGAGGCAGAGAGAGAGAGAGAGAGAGAGGAGGCAGAGAGAGAGAGAGAGAGAGAGAGAGAGAGAGGCAGAGGCAGAGAGAGAGAGGCAGAGAGAGAGAGAGAGAGAGAGAGAGAGAGAGAGAAAGAGAGGCAGTGAGAGAGAAAGATAGATAGAGAGAGAGAGAGAGAGAGAGAGAGAGAGTCAGTGAGAGAGAGAGAGAGGCAGG
>NC_068450.1:11180091-11227591 GCF_023373465.1 Oncorhynchus keta | reverse complement strand
AGAGAGAGAGGCAGAGAGAGAGGCAGAGAGAGAGAGGCAGAGAGAGAGGCAGAGGCAGAGAGAGAGAGGCAGAGAGAGAGGCAGAGGCAGAGAGAGAGAGGCAGAGAGAGGGGCAGAGAGAGAGGCAGAGAGAGAGGCAGAGAGAGAGGCAGAGAGAGAAGGATTGAGAGAGAGGAAGAGAGAAGCAGAGAGAGAGAGGCAGAGAGAGGCAGAGAGAGGCAGAGAGAGAGGCAGAGAGAAGCAGAGAGAGATAAGGATTGAGAGAGAGAGAGAGAGAGAGGCAGAGAGAGGCAGAGAGAGAAGGATTGAGGAGAGAGAGAGGCAGAGAGAGAAGGATTGAGAGAGAGGCAGAGAGAAGCAGAGAGAGGCAGAGAGAGGCAGAGAGAGGCAGAGAGAGGCAGAGAGAGGCAGAGAGGCAGAGAGAGAAGGATTGAGAGAGAGAGGCAGAGAGAAGCAGAGAGCAGAGAGAGGCAGAGAGAGGCAGAGAGAAGCAGAGAGAGAGAAGGATTGAGAGAGAGTCAGTGAGAGAGAGAGAGAGTCAGAGAGAGAGAGGCAGAGAGAGGCAGAGAGAATCAGAGAGAGAGAAGGGTTGAGAGAGAGAGAGAGGCAGAGAGAGAGAGGCAGAGAGAGGCAGAGAGAGAAGGATTGAGAGAGAGGCAGAGAGAAGCAGAGAGAGAAGGGTTGAGAGAGAGGCAGAGAGAAGCAGAGAGAGAAGGATTGAGAGAGAGAGAGGCAGAGAGAGGCAGAGAGAGGCAGAGAGAGGCAGAGAGAGAAGGGTTGAGAGAGAGGCAGAGAGAGGCAGAGAGAGAAGGATTGAGAGAGAGAGAGAGGCAGAGAGAGGCAGAGAGAGAAGGATTGAGAGAGAGGCAGAGAGAAGGAGAGAGAGAGAGGCAGAGAGAGGCACAGAGAGGCAGAGAGAAGCAGAGAGAGGCAGAGAGAGGCAGAGAGAGAAGGATTGAGAGAGAGGCAGAGAGAAGCAGAGAGAGAGAGGCAGAGAGAGGCAGAGAGAAGCAGAGAGAGAGAAGGATTGAGAGAGAGAGAGAGAGGCAGAGAGAGAGAGGCAGAGAGAGGCAGAGAGAAGCAGAGAGAGAGAAGGATTGAGAGAGAGAGAGAGAGAGAGAGAGAGAGAGAGAGAGAGAGAGAGGCAGAGAGAGAGGCAGAGAGAGGCAGAGAGAAGCAGAGAGAGAGAAGGATTGAGAGAGAGAGAGAGAGAGAGGCAGAGAGAGAGAGGCAGAGAGAGAAGGATTGAGAGAGAGGCAGAGAGAAGCAGAGAGAGAAGGATTGAGAGAGAGGCAGAGAGAAGCAGAGAGAGAAGGATTGAGAGAGAGAGAGGCAGAGAGAGGCAGAGAGAGGCAGAGAGAGGCAGAGAGAGAAGGATTGAGAGAGAGGCAGAGAGAGGCAGAGAGAGAAGGATTGAGAGAGAGAGAGAGGCAGAGAGAGAAGGATTGAGAGAGAGAGAGAGAGGCAGAGAGAGAGAGGCAGAGAGAGGCAGAGAGAAGCAGAGAGAGAGAAGGATTGAGAGAGAGAGAGAGAGGCAGAGAGAGAGAGGCAGAGAGAAGCAGAGAGAGAGAAGGATTGAGAGAGAGAGAGAGAGGCAGAGAGAGAGAGGCAGAGAGAGGCAGAGAGAGGCAGAGAGAGAAGGATTGAGAGAGAGGCAGAGAGAGGCAGAGAGAGAAGGATTGAGAGAGAGAGAGAGGCAGAGAGAGGCAGAGAGAGAAGGAGTGAGAGAGAGAGAGGCAGAGAGAGAAGGATTGAGAGAGAGGCAGAGAGAAGCAGAGAGAGAGAGGCAGAGAGAGGCAGAGAGAGAGAAGGAGTGAGAGAGAGAGAGAGGCAGAGAGAGAGAGGCAGAGAGAAGCAGAGAGAGAGAAGGATTGAGAGAGAGAGAGAGAGGCAGAGAGAGGCAGAGAGAGGCAGAGAGAGGCAGAGAGAGGCAGAGAGAGAAGGATTGAGAGAGAGGCAGAGAGAGGCAGAGAGAGAAGGATTGAGAGAGAGAGAGAGGCAGAGAGAGGCAGAGAGAGAAGGATTGAGAGAGAGAGAGAGGCAGAGAGAGAAGGATTGAGAGAGAGGCAGAGAGAAGCAGAGAGAGAGAGGCAGAGAGAGGCAGAGAGAGGCAGAGAGAGAGAAGGATTGAGAGAGAGAGAGATAGACCCAGGTTCGAGTTTGGGGGTGCCCAGGTCCGAGTTTGGGAAACTGCATTAGTCCACTGTTGACATAGTCCTACATTTTTTTGCATATCAAAACGCATTATACCCCTCAAAAAGACACCATCACACAGAGTAGCCTGTATGAAGTTATCTAGTATAGTACTACACATCTATCTGAAGACTAGTTTATTTATTTTTTTGTAACAGTATTTTTATTGGAATTTCACAATTTTCACCCATGTTAAGAGATAAAACAACAGAGACAAAGCAAGAAAAACCCACTTACTCATATCTACGCGCATATATATACACATACATACATACACATACACATACATACACACACATACATATACCCATGCATATACACACACACACACACACACACACACACACACACACACACACACACACACACACACACACACACACACACACACACACACACACACACACACACACACACACACACACACACACACACACACACACACACACACCCATACATACGTACACCATTTTCCTCTTCCCGCTCGGTGCTTCTCTCACCCCGTCACCATCATTGCGTCTCTCAATACATACATTTTAAACAAAGAGGTTAGGTTCCTCACATGGAACGTACAGTGTAGTTCTGAAATACACAGATCCCTGCCATTCTAAGAGAATCCTTGCAGCATAATAGCTGATACCTCAGGTTCTAGGTAATTTAGATAAGGTTCCCATACTTTGTAGAACTGGTCTGTTTTAGAATGCAATGTACATGTCAGATATTCCAGAGGCACCCATTCAAATAGTATCTTATGCCAATCTTTAATAGAAGGAACCTTATCACTAATCCACTGTAAAAGGATGTTTTTCCTCGCCGCGAAGGTAAGGATGTTGTAAAGCCTCCCTTTACCCACAGAAATAACATGCCTACTAGGGACACCTAACAGTAAAGAAACTGGGTCCAATTCTAGATCAACCACTAGGATCTTTTCAATTTCTTGCAGAACACCAGACCAGTCTTTGTATTTTGGTACATGACCATAAACAATGTGTTAGGGTGCCTGTATCAGTTTTGCATTTAAGACACTGAGGGGAAGAGGAAGTGGGGCTAAAAGCATGTCTGCGATTTGGGGATATATGCAATCTGTGTATTATTCTTAATTGGATTGCTCTAGTACGGTTACATATAGATATTGTTTTTGCATATCTCCAAATGTCCTCCCACATTTCCCACATTTCACACTTGTTTCACCCTCTGTGTGTTTTGACAGCAGAAAAGGACCTTCAAGTATCATAAAACAGACCTACAGACATTTTCCTTTGTGGGAAAAAAAAGCATTATTTCAATGACAGACACATCAGGGTTACCAATTAAGGTGGTGCTCTTCAGAATATAATGTCTTACTTGTAGGAAGCGGAAAAAGTCCTGCTTTGGGAGTCGATATTTCTCGACCATCTGCTCAAATGACAACAAAATCTTGTCAGCAAATAAGTCATTTAGCCTGCGTATGCCCTTATTAAGCCATAAGTTAAAGCCAGCATCCAGCAATCTTGGACTGAAATCTGGGTTGTTAAGATTTGGGGTAAGAGCAGAGGTTAGTTTGGACTTTCCCAGGAAGCGTTGAACTGACCTCCATACTTTGAATGTGTTCAGTGTAACGGGGTTATTGCAGTGATCTTCTACAGACTTGAAACTTCTGAAAAATAAAAGATCCTGTAAGGGGTATTTTGAAAGAGAAGTCTCAATGTCTAACCAAATAGAGGAGTCATCATTTGTGATCCAGTCAGAAATATAACAAAGGTGGGCACACCATTGATAGAACCTGATATTGGGCAGGTCCAAGCCGCCCATAGAACTTGGCAGCTGCAATATTGCCATCTTAAGTCTTGGCTTGCGTTTACTCCATCCATATAAAGGAACTTAGCCATCCATTTACATCCTTTATTACCTTATTGGAGAGTAATACTGGGATCATTTGGATTGGGTAAAGTAGTCTAGGTAAAATGTTCATTTTCAAGAGGGATATTCTACCCAACCAAGAAATCGGGAGAAAGTTCCAGCGCTCCAGATCCTGTCTTATTGTGTCAAACAAGGGAACAAAATTGGCTTTGTACATTTGCTGGAATTTAGGAGTTACAAATATACCCAGATACATGAAACCTGAGGGAGACCATTTAAAAGGGAAGGGGGGAGAAGTATTAGGTACAGAATGCAGGCTACCAAGTGGCATAGCCTCTGACTTAGTAAGGTTAATCTTGTAGCCTGGGAATCCGCTGAATAATTCAATAATATTAATAAGAGATGTAATTGAAGTCTCGGGACTAGAGATGAATATCAGGACATCATCAGCATACAAGCTTATTTTATGGTGAACATCACCAATGAGCAGCCCCCATATAGCAGGCGTTACCCTGATGGCCTCGGCCAGTGGTTCCATAACGAGTGCAAAGAGGAGGGGGGATAAAGGACAGCCCTGTCTGGTACCTCTGTGTATAGAGAAGCTATTTGACCGTAGCCCATTAGTAAGGACAGCAGCCTGAGGATCAGCATATAAAACTTTCACCCATTTTATAAAGTTGTCCCCCAGACCAAATTTATTTAGAGCAAATAATAGGTAAGACCACTCCACACGATCAAATGCTTTCTCAGCATCTAGGGGGAGCACAAGACCATCCACAGCACTTTGTTGGTAGGCTTGAATTACATTAAGAAGCCGCCTGACATTGTTGCATGAAGACTAGTTTCTTAAAAAATACATTTAAAAAAACACCTCAAATTCTGACAGAACAAAATGGCCCAAATGTATTCAGAATTAAATGTAATCTGTTATTCATCATCTGATAAAGATAATCAACTATGTGAATTTCTGACTTTAGTACAGTCCAGTAGGTTTATCCATTCTCCCCCTCTCTTCCAGGATTTACATGTTGACCATGTAGTTTCAGATACCTATCCCTCTCTCCACTCGTTTACTGACTCTTCTCTCTCCTCCCCCTCTCCTCCAGGACGACACGTTGACCATGTAGTTTCAGATACCTATCCCTCTCTCCACTCGTTTACTGACTCTTCTCTTTCCTCCCCCTCTCCTCCAGGACTACACGTTGACCATGTACTTCCAGCAGGCCTGGCGGGACGCGTCTGACCTGAGATGCCCTCAACCTGACTCTGGATAACAGACTCGCTCTGGGTTCCCGACACCTATTTCCCCGATAAAAAGTCCTCTCCACTCAAGAACAGAATGATACTGCATCCGGACGCACCGTTCTCTATGGTCCGGTAAGGGATTTCATTGTTTTTGATGATTTCCCCGGTTTGGGTTCTGTAGCCTTCTACACTTTCATAGTCTGTGATGATTATCAATATCTTTCATTGCTTGGTTGTGATCAGTAAAGCACTGTAGGAGAAACAGAGGCCAGGTAGTTGAGGGTGAGGAATATCATAACCTTTCAGTCTACCTAGGTATGGAGTCATAACCTTTCATCTACGTAGGTATGGAGTCATAACCTTTCATCTACGTAGGTATGGAGTCATAACCTTTCAGTCTACCTAGGTATGGAGTCATAACCTTTCAGTCTACCTAGGTATGGAGTCTAACCTTTCATCCAGAGTCATAACCTTTCAGTCACGTTCAGACCATGTCATAACCTTTCATCTACCAGCAGGCCTTTCAGTCTACCTAGGGGACATAACCTTTCAGTCTACCTAGGTCTGTCCTACCTTTCATCTACCTAGATAGTCATATCCTTTCATCTACCTGGAGCCATAACCTTTCATCTACCTAGGTATGGGTCATATCCTTTCATCTACTAGGTATGGGCCATAACCTTTCATCTACCTAGGTATGGAGTCATCCTTTCAGTCTACCTAGGTATGGAGTCATAACCTTTCATCTACCTAGGTATGGAGTCATAACCTTTCATCTATCTAGGTATGGAGTCATAACCTTTCATCTAAAGTCATAACCTTTCATCTATCTAGGTATGGAGTCATAACCTTTCATCTACCGAGTCATAGAACAGTATGATCCGACTTCATCTATCGGTATGGAGTCACCTTTCATCTACCTAGGTATGGTCTCTACCGGTATGGGTCATAACCTTTTTACCATTGTTTTTGATGACCTAGGTATAAGTCATAATCATCTATTAGGTATGGAGTCATGTTCATCTTGTAAAAACCTTTCAGTCTACCTTATGGAGTCATAACCTTTCAGTCTACCTAGGTATGGAGTCATAACCTTTCATCTACGTAGGTATGGAGTCATAACCTTTCAGTCTACCTAGGTATGGAGTCATAACCTTTCAGTCTACCTAGGTATGGAGTCATAACCTTTCATCTACCTAGGTATGGAGTCATATCCTTTCAGTCTACCTAGGTATGTCATAATTATCAATATCTTTTTCATTGCTTTTGGTTGTGATCAGTAACCTTTCATCACTGTAGGAGAAACAGAGGCCAGGTACCTTTCATCTACCTAGGTATAGTCATATCCTTACATCTACCTAGGTATGGAGTCATAACCTTTCATCTACCTAGGTATGGAGTCATATCCTTTCATCTACCTAGGTATGGAGTCATAACCTTTCAGTCTACCTAGGTATGGAGTCATAACCTTACATCTACCTAGGTATGGAGTCATATCCTTTCATCTACCTAGGTATGGAGTCATAACCTTACATATACCAGTCTTTCATCCTAGGTATGGAGTCATCCTTTCATCTACCTAGGTATTCACCTTTCATCTACCTAGGTATGGAGTCATAACCTTTCATCTACCATGGAGTCATATCCTTACATCTACCTAGGTATGGAGTCATAACCTTTCATCTACCTAGGTATGGAGTCATATCCTTTCATCTACCTAGGTATGGAGTCATAACCTTTCATCTATCTAGGTATGGAGTCATAACCTTTCATCTACCCTAGGTCATATCCTTTCATCTACCTAGGTATGGAGTCATAACCTTTCATCTACCTAGGTATGGAGTCATAACCTTTCATCTACCTAGGTATGGAGTCATAACCTTTCATCTACCTAGGTATGGAGTCTATCCTTTCATCTACCTAGGTATGGAGTCATAACCTTTCATCTACCAGTCATATCCTTTCATCTACCTAGGTATGGAGCCATAACCTTTCATCTACCTAGGTATGGAGTCATAACAGTCTTCAGTCATATCCTTTCATCTACCTAGGTATGGAGTCATATCCTTTCATCTACCTAGGTATGGAGCCATAACCTTTCATCTACCTAGGTATGGAGTCATAACCTTTCATCTACCTAGGTATGGAGTCATATCCTTTCATCTACCTAGGTATGGAGTCATAACCTTTCAGTCTACCTAGGTATGGAGTCATAACCTTTCATCTACCTAGGTATGGAGTCATAACCTTTCATCTACCTAGGTATGGAGTCATAACCTTTCATCTACCTAGGTATGGAGTCATAACCTTTCATCTACCTAGGTATGGAGTCATATCCTTTCATCTACCTAGGTATGGAGTCATAACCTTTCATCTACCTAGGTATGGAGTCATATCCTTTCAGTCTACCTAGGTATGGAGTCATATCCTTTCATCTACCTAGGTATGGAGTCATAACCTTTCATCTACCTAGGTATGGAGTCATATCCTTTCATCTACCTAGGTATGGAGTCATAACCTTTCATCTACCTAGGTATGGAATCATAACCTTTCAGTCTACCTAGGTATGGAGCCATAACCTTTCAGTCTACCTAGGTATGGAGCCATAACCTTTCAGTCTACCTAGGTATGGAGTCATAACCTTTCAGTCTACCTAGGTATGGAGTCATAACCTTTCAGTCTACCTAGGTATGGAGCCATAACCTTTCAGTCTACCTAGGTATGGAGTCATAACCTTTCATCTACCTAGGTATGGAGTCATAACCTTTCAGTGTACCTAGGTATGGAGTCATATAATTTCATCTACCTAGGTATGGAGCCATAACCTTTCAGTCTACCTAGGTATGGAGCCATAACCTTTCATCTACCTAGGTATGGAGCCATAACCTTTCAGTGTACCTAGGTATGGAGCCATAACCTTTCATCTACCTAGGTATGGAGCCATAACCTTTCAGTGTACCTAGGTATGGAGACATTTCTCATGATTGACCATCTGGTTCTAAGCACTACATACGGGGTTGGTTTCTTTGGTGTTTTATCATTCAATAATGAAACAGTAGCGTACAGAAAGAGGAGATGTGTTTGGTTGAGGGAAAAGGGATTTCACAGGCTCATAGCCCTTCATAGCTAGTCCGTCCACCAAGGAATCTAGACTTGTTTCATCCTCACTAACCATTTGGGTCTCCACACTACTGCATACTAGATTGAACAACCGTGTTGGGTTCTTCTGGCTTTACACTTTCATGGTCTCTGATGATTATCAATAATTGATCGGTTTATAATCAATAATGGAACGGTGCTGTAGAACGTCTACAAAGGGAGGAAATGTATTAGATTGTACGGCTGAGATCCTATCCATCCAGAAAACATCTCTTTATGATGTTGGCTGTGTCTGAAATGCCACCCTAATCCCTATTATAGTGCACTGCTTTTGGCCAGAATAGTGCAGCAAGTAGGGAATTGGGTGGCATTTAGGATTCAGACATTCAGTCTCTGATGCTGCAGAGAGGATTGCCATTCATAATAGATCAATGATCATCAATAATGTAGACGTTCAATACAAACACACACACACACACACACACACACACACACACACACACACACACACACACACACACACACACACACACACACACACACACACACACACACACACACACACACACACACACACACACACACACTGGATGGTGTTTTATGTACTGTTGTGCTGCCTGTGACTTTGTGAAGCATGTAATGTGATGTACAATATCACGGCATCCATATATGGATGTGTTTGATGATTTCTGTGCAAATTATCTCTCAGCTTTACGGCCTGCGTATTTAAAGGGATGAGATTATTGTTGCTAATTCAAGACATGAACATCGCAGGCAGCTTTCATTCATTCTCTCTCTCTCTCTCTCTCTCTCTCTCTCTCTCTCTCTCTCTCTCTCTCTCTCTCTCTCTCTCTCTCTCTCTCTCTCTCTCTCTCTCTCTCTCTCTCTCTCTTTCTCTCTTATATGAAGGGTTCTTAAACCATTTAAGTATCTGCAGTGCACCAGATAATTCACATGTTCAGCTTTGAGAGAAAAATCTATAAACCTAATTTATAAGGCTTCCATTATGTAAGGCCTCAATTATATAAGCCAACACATACTTTCTACACGACAACAAGAAACTAAAGAGAAAGACCCAAGTATTGAGGTGCCTGCAAGGACTCTGACCGTCACCCCAGTAACTGTAGCTAGGTGGTAGCTACCCCCTCCTCGGCCTACTCTTCAAACTAACCCAAATCTGAACATTCCTTGTCATGAAAAACTAAGAAAAAGAAAAAACATAGTCCCTTCACTGTTCTGGAGCCTGTATGGGAACAGCATTGGAGTATTTGGCAGTAGGAGTGCAGGGGCCAAATTACAACTACCGTCACAATGTCTGTCTCTCAGATTCTCTCATTTCAATTTAAAACAACTTGAAAAGATGCGGCAGGAGTACAAACAACATGTTCCATTGCCACGAAAAGAAAATACACTACTGTGTTCTCTGTTTCCATGCTCCCATGCAAGCTTGGGAACAGTGTGGGCCTATTTTCGTGGCCTACTCACTCGCCGTCCTCCATGTTGCAGGGTCAGTTCATATTGGGATGTGAAGTGGAGAAAAATATGTTGGAAAATGTATTTAAATGGAACTTCCTATAACAGACACCTGTTCTTCTTCGTTGGTGGCACATGCCCAGCCAGTGTTAACACGTTGTCCTATGGAGAATGCTAACTGTTCACCGTCTTATTGGTGAGTGTCTGAGTGTAGGCCTAGAATCTGAGATGAGTTCAAACAATAATGTAAAGGCAATCACAACACTGGCAACACTTACAATCACAGTTACAGTTACAGTCAGTTACAGTCAGTTATAGTCAGTTACAGTTACAGTCAGTTACAGTCAGTTATAGTCAGTTACAGTTACAGTCAGTTAGTCAGTTATAGTCAGTTACAGTTACAGTCAGTTATAGTCAGTTACAGTTACAGTCAGTTACAGTCAGTTATAGTTAGTTACAGTCAGTTATAGTCAGTTACAGTTACAGTCAGTTACAGTCAGTTATAGTTCAGTTACAGTCAGTTATAGTCAGTTACAGTTACAGTCAGTTACAGTCAGTTATAGTCAGTTACAGTTACAGGATAGAGTTATGGGAGAAGCTCTAGTGCCTCAGGTTTTATCTGCACTGGTTCCATCAAGCCCCTCTCTTCTCCTCTCCTCTCCTCTCCTCTCCTCTCCTCTCCTCTCCTCCTCTCCTCTCCTCTCCTCTCCTCTCCTCTCCTCTCCTCTCCTCTCCTCTCATCTGCACTCCTCTCCTCTCCTCTCCACTTTTTATCAGTCCGTCTGTTATTTGATGTTAGTAAGTCCAGACACCCAGTCAGCAGGACCAGATGCCAGAATGCTTAGAGCACAGTGTGTGTGTGTGTGTGTGTGTGTGTGTGTGTGTGTGTGTGTGTGTGTGTGTGTGTGTGTGTGTGTGTGTGTGTGTGTGTGTGTGTGTGTGTGTGTGTGTGTGTGTGTGTGTGTGTGTGTGTGTGTGTGTGTGTGTGTGTGTGTGTTTGTGTGTGTACCTGTAGATATGCAGGAGAGACGGCTGGTTAGAACAGCAGGGAGGTTGTCTGTGTGTGTGTGTGTTGTCTGTGTGTGTGTGTGTGTGTGTGTGTGTGTGTGTGTGTGTGTGTGTGTGTGTGTGTGTGTGTGTGTGTGTGTGTGTGTGTGTGTGTGTGTGTGTTTGTGTGTGTACCTGTAGATATGCAGGAGAGACGGCTGGTTAGAACAGCAGGGAGGTTGTCTGTGTGTGTGTGTGTGTATGTGTGTGTGTCCAGGACTCTCCTCTCTAAGAATCTCCTCAGTACTGCATAGTGGGACACACAGCTGGTGACTGTGTCCAGTAACAGATGGACAACACTACTCTCATAGTCTTTGTGGAAGAACAACATATTGATTGATATCAAATGCGAGACGTTTAAGACCCCGTGGCCAGTAATCATTGCCAAAAGAACAATGGTTGAGTAGAGATCAATGATTTGCAGAATCCTTGACAGGCATGAAGTCCTTCTGACGTTCTTTGTGATGTTATGGTCAGGTTTTTGGGAAACACTGAGCTAGGACTCTAAGACTGTGTTCAGACTATATCCTAGAATCTGTTATTAATAAGGCCTGCATTACATGCCAGTCTTCAGTACCCAGTTCCATCAGTGTACTGTACTCTACTGGACTCTACTCTATTGGACTCTACTGGGCTCTACTGTACTCTACTGGACTCTACTGTACTCTACCGTACTCTACTGGACTGGACTCTACTGGACTCTACTGTACCCTACTGTACTCTACCGTACTCTACTGTACACTACTCTACTGTACTCTACTCCTCTCTTCTGTACTGTACTCTACTGTACTCTACTCCTCTCTATTGTGCCCTACTGTACTGTACCCTACTCTACTGTACTCTACTCCTCTCTACTGTACTCTACTCCTCTCTACTGTACCCTACTCTACTGTACTCTACTCTACTGTACTATACTCCTCTCTACTGTACTCTACTCCTCTCTACTGTACTCTACTCCTCTCTACTGTACCCTACTGTACTGTACCCTACTCTACTGTACTCTACTCATCTCTACTGTGCCCTACTTTACTGTACCCTACTCTACTGTACTCTACTCCTCTCTACTGTACTCTACTCTACTCTACTGTACTCTACTGTACCCTACTGTACTCTACCGTACTCTACTGTACACTACTCTACTGTACTCTACTCCTCTCTACTGTACTGTACTCTACTGTACTCTACTCTTCTCTATTGTGCCCTACTGTACTGTACCCTACTCTACTGTACTCTACTCCTCTATATTGTGCCCTACTGTACTCTAATTTACTGTACTCTACTCCTCTCTACTGTAACCTACTGTACTGTACCCTACTCTACTGTACTCTACTCCTCTCTACTGTACTCTACTCCTCTCTACCGTACTGTACCCTACTCTACTGTACTCTACTCCTCTCTACTGTACTATACTCCTCTCTACCGTACTGTACCCTACTCTACTGTACCCTACTCTACTGTACTCTACTCCTCTCTACTGTACCCTACTGTACTCTACTCTACTCTACTGCACTCTACTCCTCTCTACTGTACCCTACTGTACTCTACTGTACTCTACTCTACTGTACTCTACTCTACTCTACTCCTCTCTACTGTACTCTACTCTACTGTACTATACTCCTCTCTATTGTTCCCTACTGTACTGTACCCTACTCTACTGTACTCTACTCCTCTATAATGTGCCCTACTGTACTCTACTCTACTGTACTCTACTCCTCTCTACTGTACCCTACTGTACTGTACCCTACTCTACTGTACTCTACTCCTCTCTACTGTACTCTACTCCTCTCTACTTTACTCTACTGTACTCTACTCCTCTCTACTGTACTGTACTGTACTCTACTCCTCTCTACTGTACCCTACTGTATTGTACCCTACTCTACTGTACTCTACTCCTCTCTACTGTACCCTACTCTACTGTACTCTTACTCCTCTCTACTGTACCCTACTGTACTCTACTCTACTCTACTGCACTCTACTCCTCTCTACTGTACCCTACTGTACTCTACTGTACTCTACTCTACTGTACTCTACTCCTCTCTACTTTACTCTACTGTACTCTACTCTACTGTACTCTACTCTACTCTACTCCTCTCTACTCTACTCTACTCTACTCTACTCTACTCTACTGCACTCTACTCCTCTCTACTGTACCCTACTGTACTCTACTCTACTGTACTGTACTGGACCCTACTCTACTGTACTCTACTGTACTCTACTGTACTGTACTCTACTCTACTGTACTCTACTGTACTCTACTGTACTCTACTGTACTCTACTCTACTGTACTCTACTCCTCTCTACTGTACCCTACTGTACTGTACTGGACCCTACTCTACTGTACTCTACTGTACTCTACTCTACTGTACTCTACTCTACTGTACTCTACTCCTCTCTACTGTACCCCACTGTAATCTACTCTACTGTACTCTACTCTACTGTACTCTACTCCTCTCTACTGTACCCCACTGTACTCCAGTCTACTGTACTCTACTCTACTGTACTCTACTCCTCTCTACTGTACCCCACTGTAATCTACTCTACTGTACTCTTCTGCACTCTACTGACATCTGCTCTACTCTTCTCTACTGTAAAATACTCTACTATACTTTACTTTATTAGTTTAAACAGACTGTTTTTGTATATTGTTGTGACTTAGATAAAGATCAGATCAAATTTTATGACCAAATGATGCAGAAGTCCAGGTAATTCCAAAGGGTTCACATACTTTCTCTTTCCACTGTAGTTGTTACCAGTTAAGGAACTGGCCACTACACATCATATATTTATTTTCAAGATATCAACAAACATATTAAGAGACACATTTATTCACTGTTGTTGAAAACCATGTGAGTCAGATTCCAAGATGGAGGAATTAGCCTGAAGCGCAGCTATTTTCTCTAGCTCTTTTTGTGAGAGGACAGGATGTGCTATGGAGACGTACAGCCCTGATCTTCTGTCAGTGGCTGAACAGTTCAATGGATATCATGAGAAAGAGAAATAGAGAGAGAGAGATGCGTCAACAGCAACCTTGGGGAACTCCTCTGCATTATCGTTAACAGCAGACTCCTACATTTCCTCCATGAAAACAATGTACTGAGCAAATGTCAAATTAGCTTTTTATCATATGAACGTACAACAGACCACATATTTACCCTGCACACCCTAAAGAAAGAAACCAAAACAAAGGCTAAGCCTTCTTATGCTTTGTTGATTTGATTTGACAAACATCTCCAATCCAAAGTTAAATCTAGAATCGGCTTCCTATTTCGCAACAAAGCATCCTTCACTCATGCTGCCAAACATACCCTTGTAAAACTGACCATCCTACCAATCCTCGACTTTGGCGATGTCATTTACAAAATAGCCTCCAATACCCTACTCAACAAATTGGATGCAGTCTATCACAGTGCAATCCATTTTGTCACCAAAGCCCCATATACTACCCACCATTGCGACCTGTACGCTCTCGTTGGCTGGCCCTCGCTTCATACTCGTCGCCAAACCCACTGGCTCCATGTCATCTACAAGACCCTGCTAGGTAAAGTCCCCCTTATCTCAGCTTGCTGGTCACCATAGCATCTCCCACCTGTAGCACACGCTCCAGCAGGTATATCTCTCTAGTCACCCACAAAACCAATTCTTTCTTTGGCCGCCTCTCCTTCCAGTTCTCTGCTGCAAATGACTGGAACGAACTACAAAAAATCTCTGAAACTGGAAACACTTATCTCCCTCACTAGCTTTAAGCACCAACTGTCAGAGCAGCTCACAGATTACTGCACCTGTACATAGCCCACCTATAATTTAGCCCAAACAACTACCTCGTTTCCAACTGTATTTAATTAATGAATTTATTTAGCTCTTTTGCACCCCATTATTTTTTATTTCTACTTTGCACATTCTTCCATTGCAAAACTACCATTTCAGTGTTTTACTTGCTATATTGTATTTACTTTGCCACCATGGCCTTTTTTGCCTTTACCTCCCTTCTCACCTCATTTGCTCACATTGTATATAGACTTGTTTATACTGTATTATTGACTGTATGTTTGTTTTACTCCATGTGTAACTCTGTGTCGTTGTATCTGTCGAACTGCTTTGCTTTATCTTGGCCAGGTAGCAATTGTAAATGAGAACTTGTTCTCATCTTGCCTACCTGGTTAAATAAAGGTGAAATAAAAAATATATATATTTTTTAACTTAAGTATTCAGATACTTTGCTATGAGACTCGAAATTCAGGTGCATCCTGTTTCCATTGATCATCCTTGAGATGTTTCTACCATTTGATTGGAGTCCACCTGTGGCAAATTCAATTGACTGGACATGATTTGAAAAGACACACACCTGTCTATAAGGTCTTACTTGCATGTCAGAGCAAAAACCAAGCCATGAGGTCAAAGGAATTGCCCTTAGAGCTCCGAAACAGGAATGTGTCGAGGTACAGATCTGTGGAATGGTACCAAAATATTTTTGCAGCATTGAAGTTCCCCAAGAACAGAGTGGCCTCCCTCATTCTTAAATTGATGAAGTTTGGAACCACCAAGACTCTTCCTAGAGTTGGCTGCCTGACCAAACTGAGCAATCGGGGGAGAAGGGCCTTGGTCAGGGAGGTGACCAAGAACCCGATGGTCACTCTGACAGAGCTCCAGAGTTCCTCTGTGGAGATGGGAGAACCTTTCAGAAGGACAACCATCTCTGCAGCACTCCACCAATCAGACCTTAATGGTAGAGTAGCCGCTTGGAGTTTGTCAAAAGACACCTAAAGGACTCAGACCATGAGAAACAAGATTCTCTGGTCTGATGAAACCAAGATTAAACTCTTTGGCCTGAAAGCCAAGCTTCATGTCCGGAGGAAACCTGGCACCATACCTGAGGTGAAGCATGGTGGTGACAGCATCATGCTGTTGGGATGTTTTTCAGCTGCAGGGACTGGGACACCAGTCAGGATCGGGGCAAAGATGAACGGAGCAAAGTACAGAGAGATCCTCGATGAAAACCTGCTCCAGAGCGATCAGGACCTCAGACTTGGGCCAAGGGTCACCTTCCAACAGGACAACGACCCTAAGCACACAGCCAAGACAACGCAGCAGTGGCTTCGGGACAAGTCTCTGAATGTCCTTGAGTGGCCCAGCCAGAGCCCGGACATGAACCCGATCGAACATCTCTGGAGAGACCTGAAAATAGCTGTGCAGCGAAGCACCCCATCCAACCTGACAGAGCTTGAAAGGATCTGCAGAGAAGAATGGGAGAAACTCCCCAAATACAGGTGTGCCAAGCTTGAAGCATCATACCCAAGAAGACTCGAGGCTGTAATCGCTGCCAAAGGTACTTCACCAAAGTACTGAGTAAAGGGTCTGAATAATTATAAATGTGAATGTGATATATACTGTATATATGTTTTTATCAATGTGGAAAAATTCAGAAATTGTTTTTTTGCTTTGTCATTATGGGTGGGGTATTATGTGTAGATTGATGAGGAATAAAAAAAATAATCATTTTAGATTAAGGCTGTAACGTAACAAAATGTGGAAGAAGTCAAGGGGTCTGAATACTTTCCAAAGGCACTGTATATCAACGAGGGCAGTAGAACAGTCTGCAGGACCCGGCCTCAACCTACTATTATCTGAAGTCTAATGTCTACTGTTTGCTGATGACCTGGTGCTTCTGTCACCAACCAAGGAGGGCCTACAGCAGCACCTAGATCTGTCCCCAACCAAGGAGGGCCTACAGCAGCACCTAGATCTGTCCCCAACCAAGGAGGGCCTACAGCAGCACCTAGATCTTCTGCACAGGTTCTGTCAGACCTGGGCCCTGACATTAAATCTCAATTCTTTTAAAGAATGGTGTTCCAAAATAGATCGAGTTGCCAGGACCATAAATACAAATTCTAGACACCGTTGCCCTAGATCACACAAACAACTATACATACCTCGGCCTAAACATCAGCTCCACAGGTAACTTCCACAAAGCTTTGAATGATCTGAGAAACAAGGCTTAGAAGGGCCTTCTATGCCATCAAAAGGAACTTAAAATTCGACATGCCAATTAGGATCTGGCTATAAATAATTTATAGGACCCATTGCCCTTTATGGTTGTGAAGTCTGAGGTCTGCTCACCAACCAATAATTCACAAAATGGGACAAACACCAAATTGAGACTGCATGCAGAATTCTGAAAATACATCCTCAGTGAACAACGTAAAACACCAAACAATGCAGGTAAAGCAGAATTACAACCACAACCACCTAAAAGGAAGCGATTCCCAACCCAGGACAGCAGCACAATTAGACCCAACCAAATCAAGAGAAAACAAAAAGATAATTACTTTACACATTGGAAAGAATTAACCAAAAGCTATTTGGCTCTAAACAGAGAGTACACAGTGGCAGAATACCTGACCACTGTGATTTACCCAAAATCAAGGAAAGCCTTTGACTATGTACAGATTCAGTGAGCATAGTCTTGCTATTGAGAAAGTCAGGCAGACATGGCTCTCAAGAGAAGACAGGCTATGTGCCCACTGCCCACAAAATGAGGTGGAAACTGAGCTGCACATCGTTATAACACTGTACGAAGACATAGCAATATGACATTTTAAATGTCCCTATTTCTTTGAAACTTTTGTGAGGGTAATGTTTACTGTTCATTTTTTATTGTTTATTTGACTATGCCGAGAGAGAGAGAGAGAGAGAGAGAGAGAGAGAGAGAGAGAGAGAGAGAGAGAGAGAGAGAGAGAGAGAGAGAGAGAGAGAGAGATAGATAGCCCTGCTACCCTAAACCCTGCTACCCTAAACCCTGCTGCCCTAAACCCTGCTGCCCTAAACCCTGCTGCCCTAAACCCTGCTACCCTAAACCCTGCTGCCCTAAACCCTGCTGCCCTAAACCCTGCTACCGTGCTGCCCTAAACCCTGCTACCCTAAACCCTGCTGCCCTAAACCCTGCTACCGTGCTGCCCTAAACCCTGCTGCCCTAAACCCTGATGCTTGCCACAGTGTGACTGTGTCCTGTCCTCTCCAACCTCCATTAGTATGTTTGTCAGGTACAGTAGGCTAGCTGCTACCTTTTTCCCTCTCCTCTCCTCTCCTCCCTCCATTAGTATGTTTGTCAGGTACTCTACAGTAGACTAGCTGCTAGGTATACTCTCCTCTCCTCTCCCTCCAAATAAGATCCTGTCTGGGATATGGTGTGTGTGTGTGTGTGTGTGTGTGTGTGTGTGTGTGTGTGTGTGTGTGTGTGTGTGTGTGTGTGTGTGTGTGTGTGTGTGTGTGTGTGTGTGTGTGTGTGTGTGTGTGTGTGTGTGTGTGTGTGTGTGTGTGTTTGTGTGTGTGTGTGTGGTTCGTGCTATGGTGTGTGTGTGTGGTTCGTGCTATGGTGTGTGTGGTTCGTGCTATGGTGTGTGTGTGGTTCGTGCTATGGTGTGTGTGTGTGTGTGTGTGTGGTTCGTGCTATGGTGTGTGTGTGTGTGGTTCGTGCTATGGTGTGTGTGTGTGGTTTGTGCTATGGTGTGTGTGTGTGTGTGTGTGGTTCGTGCTATGGTGTGTGTGTGTGGTTTGTGCTATGGTGTGTGTGTGTGTGTGTGGTTTGTGCTATTGTGTGTGTGTGTGTGTGGTTCGTGCTATGGTGTGTGTGTGTGTGCTTCGTGCTATTGTGTGTGTGTGTGTGTGTGTGGTCTGTAGCTCAGTTGGTAGAGCATGGCGCTTGTAACGCCAGGGTAGTGGGTTCGATTCCCGGGACCACCCATACGTAGAATGTATGCACACATGACTGTAAGTCGCTTTGGATAAAAGCGTCTGCTAAATGGCATATATTATTATTATTATTGTGCTATGGTGTGTGTGTGGTTCATGTTATGGAGTGTGTGTGTGGTTCGTGTTATGGTGTGTGTGCGTGGTTTGTGCTATGGTGTGTGTGTGGTTCGTGTTATGGTGTGTGTGTGTGGTTCGTGTTATGGTGTGTGTGTGTGGTTCGTGTTATGGTGTGTGTGTGTGGTTCGTGTTATGGTGTGTGTGTGTGGTTCGTGTTATGGTGTGTGTGTGTGGTTCGTGTTATGGTGTGTGTGTGTGGTTTGTGTTATGGTGTGTGTGTGTGGTTCGTGTTATGGTGTGTGTGTGTGTGTGGTTTGTGTTATGGTGTGTGTGTGTGGTTCGTGTTATGGTGTGTGTGTGTGGTTCGTGTTATGGTGTGTGTGTGTGGTTCGTGTTATGGTGTGTGTGTGTGGTTCGTGTTATGGTGTGTGTGTGTGGTTCGTGTTATGGTGTGTGTGTGTGGTTCGTGTTATGGTGTGTGTGTGTGGTTCATGTTATGGTGTGTGTGTGTGTGTGGTTTGTGCTATGGTGTGTGTGTGTGGTTCGTGTTATGGTGTGTGTGTGTGTGGTTTGTGCTATGGTGTGTGTGTGTGGTTCGTGTTATGGTGTGTGTGTGTGGTTCGTGTTATGGTGTGTGTGTGGTTCGTGTTATGTGTGTGTGTGTGTGGTTCGTGTTATGGTGTGTGTGTGTGGTTCGTGTTATGGTGTGTGTGTGTGGTTCGTGTTATGGTGTGTGTGTGTGGTTCGTGTTATGGTGTGTGTGTGTGGTTCATGTTATGGTGTGTGTGTGTGTGGTTTGTGCTATGGTGTGTGTGTGTGGTTCGTGTTATGGTGTGTGTGTGGTTTGTGCTATGGTGTGTGTGTGTGGTTCGTGTTATGGTGTGTGTGTGTGGTTCGTGTTATGGTGTGTGTGTGTGGTTCGTGTTATGGTGTGTGTGTGTGGTTCGTGTTATGGTGTGTGTGTGTGGTTCGTGTTATGGTGTGTGTGTGTGGTTCGTGTTATGGTGTGTGTGTGTGTGGTTCGTGTTATGGTGTGTGTGTGTGGTTCGTGTTATGGTGTGTGTGTGGTTCGTGCTATGGTGTGTGTGTGTGGTTCGTGCTATGGTGTGTGTGTGTGGTTCGTGTTATGGTGTGTGTGTGTGGTTCGTGTTATGGTGTGTGTGTGTGTGGTTCGTGTTATGGTGTGTGTGTGTGGTTTGTGTTATGGTGTGTGTGTGTGGTTCGTGTTATGGTGTGTGTGTGTGGTTCGTGTTATGGTGTGTGTGTGTGGTTCGTGTTATGGTGTGTGTGTGTGGTTCGTGTTATGGTGTGTGTGTGTGGTTCGTGTTACGGCACCAGTGTTGGTAAACAAGGTCATTCGGGATAAAGGTGCACAGGCTGCCTTAGGTGGTCCACACCAGAGGAGGCTGGTGGGGGGGGGAGCTATAGGAGGACGGGCTCATTGTAATGGCTGGAATGGAATTAATGGAACAGAGTCAAACATGTGGTTTCCCTGTGTTTGTTGTGTTTAAATACCATTCCATATATTACATTCCAGGCATTACAATGAACCCATCCTCCTATAGCTCCTCCCACCAGCCTCCTCTGGTCCACACGCTAACACACACAGCCTGGGATTAACTGTGAGAGCAGGAAAAGCACAACAGTCCAGTTTTAGACCAGAGACAGATGACCTATTAACTCAACAACAGGACAAATGTAGCGTGTTTGAATCTCTACATATCTGGTGAATATGGCCTCTACACAGTGGGATGAGGGTGGACTGCTACTCTCTCTATATTCCTATCTTTCTCTCTCTCTGCTCTCTCTCAACCCCCGTTATCTCTCTCTCTCTCTGCTCTCTCTCACCCCCCGTTATCTCTCTCTCTCTATCTCTCTCTCTTTTGTGAGGGTAATGTTTACTGTTCATTTTTTATTGTTTATTTGACTATGCAGAGAGAGAGAGAGAGAGAGAGAGAGAGAGAGAGAGAGAGAGAGAGAGAGAGAGAGAGAGAGAGAGAGAGCGAGAGCCCTGATTATTTTTTACATCAAATCAAATGTATTCTGATGCATCAGCTGATATCTCAAAGTGCTGTACATAAACCCAGCCTAAAACCCAAAAGAGCAAGCGGTGCAGGTGTAGAAGCACGGTGACTAGGAAAAACTCCATAGAAAGGTCAGAACCTAGGAAGACACCTAGAGAGGAACCAGGCTATGAGGGGTGGCCAGTCCTCTTCTGGCTGTGCCGGGTGGAGATTAAAACAGAACATGGCCAAGATGTTCGAATGTTCACAGATGACCAGCAGGGTCAAATAATAATCACAGTGGATGTCGAGGGTGCAGCAAGTCAGCACCTCAGGAGTAAATGTCAGTTGGCTTTTCATAGCCGATCATTAAGAGTATCTCTACCGCTCCTGCTGTCTCTAGAGAGTTGAAAACAGCAGGTCTGGGACAGGTAGCACGTCTGGTGAACAGGTCAGGTTTCCATAGCCGCAGGCAGAACAGTTGAAACTGGAGAAGCAGCACGGCCAGGTGGACTGGGGACAGCAAGCAGTTATCAGGCCAGATAGTCCTGAGGCATGTTCCTAGGGCTCAGGTCCTCCGAGAGAGAGAAAGAAAGAGAGAAAGAGAGAAAAAAAGAAAGAAAGATAGAGAGAATTAGAGAGAGCATACTTAAATTCACACAGGACACCCGGATAAGACAGGAGAAGTACTCCAGATATAACAAACTGACCCTAGCCCCCGACACATAAACTCCTGCAGCATAAATACTGGAGGCTGAGACAGAAGTGGTCGGGAGACACTGTGGCCCCATCCGACGACAGGGCCAAGATACCTCCGGACAGGGCCAAACAGGCAGGATATAACCCCACCTACTTTGCCAAAGCACAGCCCCCACACCACTAGGGGGATATCTTCAACCACCAACTTACCATCCTGAGACAAGGCCGAGTATAGCCCACTAAGATCTTCGCCACGGCACAACCCAGACAGGAAGATGACGTCAATGACTCAACCCACTCATGTGAGGCACCACTCCCAGGGACGGCATGGAAGAGCAACAGTAAGCCAGTGACTCAGTCCCTGTAACAGGGTTTGAGGCAGAGAATCCCAGTGGAGAGAGGGGAACCGTCCAGGCAGAGACAGCAAGGCGGTTAGTTGCTCCAGTGCCTTTCCGTTCACCTTCCCACTCCTGGGCCAGACTACACTCAATCATAGGACCTACTGAAGAGATGAGTCTTCAGTAAAGACTTAAAGGTTGAGACCGAGTCTGCGTCTCTCACATGGGTAGGCAGACCGTTCCATAAAAATTGCGCTCTATCGGAGAAAGCCCTGCCTCCAGCTGTTTGTTTAGAAATTCTAGGGACAGTAAGGAGGCTTGCGTCTTGTGACCGTAGCGTACGTGTAGGTATGTACGGCAGGACCAAATCAGAACGATAGGTAGGAGCAAGCCCATGTAATGCTTTGTAGGTTAGCAGTAAAACATTGACATCAGCCCTTGCCTTAACAGGAAGCCAGTGTAGAGAGGCTAGCACTGGAGTTATATGAACACATTTTTTGGTTCTAGTCAGGATTCTAGCAGCCGTGTTTAGCCCTAATTGAAGTTTATTTAGTGCTTTATCCGGGTAGCCGGAAAGTAGAGCAATGCAGTAGTCTAACCTAGAAGTAACAAAAGCATGGATTAATTTTTCTGCATCATTTGTAAACAGATAGTTTCTGATTTTTGCAATGTTACATAGATGGAAAAAAGCTGTCCTTGAAACAGTCTTGATATGTTCGTCAAAAGAGAGATCAGGGACCAGAGTAACGCCGAGGTCCTTCACAGTTTTATTTGAGACGACCATCAAGAGGAATTGTCAGATTCAACAGAAGATCTCTTTGTTTCTTGGGACCTAGAACAAGCGTCTCTGTTTTGTCCGAGTTTAAAAGTAGAACATTTGCAGCCATCCACTTCCTTATGTCTGAAACACAGGCTTCCATCGAGGGCAATTTTGGGGCTTCACCATGTTTCATCGAAATGTACAGCTGTGTGTCATCTGCATAGCAGTAAAACTTAACATTATGTTTCAGAATGACACCACCAAGAGGTAAAGTATATAGTGAAAACAATAGTGGCCCGAAAATGGAACCTTGAGGAACACCAAAATCTACAGTGGATTTGAGGACAAACCATCCACAGAGACAAACTGATATCATTCTGACGGATAAGATCTAAACCAGGCCAGAACTTGTCTGTGTAGACCAATTTGGGTTTCCAATCTCTTCAAAAGAATGTGGTGATCGATGGTATCAAAAGCAGCACTAAGGTCTAGGAGCACGAGGACAGATGCAGAGCCTCGGTCTGATGCCATTAAAAGGTAATTTACCACCTTCGCAAGTGCAGTCTCAGTGCTATGATGGGGTCTAAAACCAGACTGAAGCGTTTCGTATACATTGTTTGTTTTCAGGAAGGCAGTGAGTTGCTGTGCAACAGATTTTTCTAAAAATGTTGCGAGGAATGGAAGATTCGATATAGGCCAATAGTTTTTTAGATTTTCTGGGTCAAGGTTTGTTTGGCTTTTTCAAGAGAGGCATTATTACTGCCACATTTAGTGAGTTTGGTACACATCCGATGGATAGAGAGCCGTTTATTATATTCAACATAGGAGGGCCAAGCACAGGAAGCAGCTCTTTCAGTAGTTTAGTTGGAATAGTGTCCAGTATGCAGCTTGAAGGTTTAGAGGCCATGATTATTTTCATCATTGTGTAAAGAGATATAGAACTAAAACACTTGAGTGTCTCCCTTGATCCTAGGTCCTGGCAGAGTTGTTCAGACTCTGAGCTTTGGAGGAATATGCAGATTTAAAGAGTAGTCCGTAATTTGCTTTCTAATGATCATGATCTTTTCCTAAAAGAAGTTCATGAATTTATTACTGCTGAAGTGAAAGCCATCCTCTCTTGGGGAATGCTGCTTTTTAGTTAGCAGTTAAATCAGTTTTGAATTGTTCTTATTTTCCTCAATTAAGTTAGAAAAATAGGATGATCGAGCAGCAGTAAGGGCTCTTCGGTACGGCACGGTACTGTCTTTCCAAGCTAGTCGGAAGACTTCCAGTTTGGTGTGGCGCCATTTCTGTTCCAATTTTCTGGAAGCTTCCTTCAGAGCTCGGGTATTTTCTGTATACCAGGGAACTAGTTTCTTATGACAAATGTTTTTTGTTTTTAGGGGTGCGACTGCATCTTGGGTATTGCGCAAGGTTGAATTGAGATCCCCAGTTAGGTGGTTAACTGATTTTTGTAATTTGACATCCTTAGGGAGTCTGGAAGGGCATCTAGGTATCTTTGGGTTGTCTGAGAATTTATTGCACAACTTTTGATGATCCTTGGTTTGGGTTTGAACAGATTATTTGTTGCGATTGCAAACGTAATAAAATGGTGGTCCGATAGTCCAGGAGTATGAGGAAAAACATTAAGATCCACAACATTTATTCCACGGGACAAAACTAGGTCCAGAGTATGACTGTGGCAGTGAGTAGGTCCGGAGACGTGTTGGACAAAACCCACTGAGTTGATGATGGCTCCGAAAGCCTTTTGGAGTGGGTCTGTGGACTTTTCCATGTGAATATTAAAGTCACCAAAAATGTGAATATTATCTGGGTAGTCAGGTCTGATAGGAATTCAGGGAACTCCGTGAGGAACGCTGTATATGGCCCAGGAGGCCTGTAAACAGTAGCTACAGAAAGCGATTGAGTAGGCTGCATAGATTCATGACTAGAAGCTCAAAAAATGAAAACTTATGGGGTTTTTTGTAAATTGAAATTTGCTATCATAAATGTTAGCAACACCTCAGCCTTTGTGGGATGCGCCGGGAATATGGTCACTTGTGTAACCAGGAGGTGAGGCCTCATAGTTACAGAGCTACATCATCAATACTCTGTTTCCCCTCCTTCTGGTTACCTAGTTACAGAGCTACATCATCAATACTCTGCTTCCCCTCCTTCTGGTTACCTAGTTACAGAGCTACATCATCAATACTCTGTTTCCCCTCCCTCTGGTTACCTAGTTACAGAGCTACATCATCAATACTCTGCTTCCCCTCCTTCTGGTTACCTAGTTACAGAGCTACATCATCAATACTCTGTTTCCCCTCCTTCTGGTTACCTAGTTACAGAGCTACATCATCAATACTCTGTTTCCCCTCCTTCTGGTTACCTAGTTACAGAGCTACATCATCAATACTCTGTTTCCCCTCCTTCTGGTTACCTAGTTACAGAGCTACATCATCAATACTCTATTTCCCCTCCTTCTGGTTACCTAGTTACAGAGCTACATCATCAATACTCTGTTTCCCCTCCTTCTGGTTACCTAGTTACAGAGCTACATCATCAATACTCTGTTTCCCCTCCTTCTGGTTACCTAGTTACAGAGCTACATAATCAATACTCTGTTTCCCCTCCTTCTGGTTACCTAGTTACAGAGCTACAGCATCCTGACAGGTTTTGTTAAAAACAACTTTCGGCATATCTGTGGCTGGTCCGACATGCTGTCAGGCATCGCATGTTCGCTCTCTCTCTCTCTCTCTCTCTCTCTCTCTCTCTCTCTCTCTCTCTCTCTCTCTCTCTCTCTCTCTCTCTCTCTCTCTCTCCCTCTCTCTCTCTCTCTCTCTCTCTCTCTCTCTCTCTCTCTCTCTCTCACACACACACACACAGCGCTATAACTAGAGGATCCTGAGAAACACCAGTTGTTGGTTGGTTGGTCTCCCATTACACTCAGACAAAAGCTTGGAGACTGATGAGTGATGATGTTTTGAGCCTGTTATTCTTACCCTGCCATCTTTAAATAGCCTGTTATTCTTACCCTGCCATCTTTAAATAGCCTGTTATTCTTACCCTGCCATCTTTAAATAGCCTGTTAGTATTACCCTGCCATCTTTAAATAGCCTGTTATTCTTACCCTGCCATCTTTAAATAGCCTGTTAGTATTACCCTGCCATCTTTAAATAGCCTGTTATTCTTACCCTGCCATCTTTAAATAGCCTGTTATTCTTACCCTGCCATCTTTAAATAGCCTGTTATTCTTACCCTGCCATCTTTAAATAGCCTGTTATTCTTACCCTGCCATCTTTAAATAGCCTGTTATTCTTACCCTGCCATCTTTAAATAGCCTGTTATTCTTACCCTGCCATCTTTAAATAGCATGTTATTCTTACCCTGCCATCTTTAAATAGCCTGTTATTCTTACCCTGCCATCTTTAAATAGCCTGTTATTCTTACCCTGCCATCTTTAAATAGCATGTTATTCTTACCCTGCCATCTTTAAATAGCCTGTTATTCTTACCCTGCCATCTTTAAATAGCCTGTTATTCTTACCCTGCCATCTTTAAATAGCCTGTTATTCTTACCCTGCCATCTTTAAATAGCCTGTTATTCTTACCCTGCCATCTTTAAATAGCCTGTTATTCTTACCCTGCCATCTTTAAATAGCATGTTATTCAGGGACAGTCTGATAGTCTGCAAAAGGTACAGGGATTGGACTGCTGAGGACTGGGGTAAAGTCATTTTCTCTGATGAATCACCTTTCCGATTGTTTGGGGCATCAGTAAAAAAGCTTGTCTGGAGACGACAAGGTGAGCGCTGCTATCAGTCCTGTGTCATGCCAACAGTAAAGCATCCTGAGACCATTCATGTGTGGGGTTGCTTCTCAGCCAAGGCAGTGGGCTCACTCACAATTTTGCCTAAGAACACAGCCATGAATAAAGAATGGTACCAACACATCCTCGGAGAGCAACTTCTCCTAACCATCCAGGAACAGTTTGGTGACGAACAATGCCTTTTCCAGAATGATGGAGCACCTTGCCATAAGGCAAAAGTGATAACTAAGTGGCTTGGGGAACAAAAAATTGATATTTTGAGTCCATGGCCAGGAAACTCCCCAGACTTTAATCCCATTGAGAACTTGTGATCAATCCGCAAGAGGCGGGTGGACAAACAAAACCCCACAAATTCGGACAAACTCCAAGCATTGATTATGCAAGAATGGGCTGCCATCAGTCACGATGTGTCCCAGAAGATAATTGACAGCATGCCAGGACGGATTGCAGAGGTCTTGAAAAAGAAGGGTCAACACTGCAAATATTCACTCTTTGCATTAACTTCATGTAATTGTCAACAAAAGCCTTTGACAGTTATGAAATGCTTGTAATTATACTTCAGTATTCCATAGTAACACCTGACAAAAATATCTAAAGACACTGAAGCAGCAAACTTTGTCAAAATTCATATTTGTGTCATTCTCAAAACTTTTGGCCACGACTTTAGAGTACAGTAGAGTAGAGTCCAATAGACTACAGTACAGCAGTGTAGAGTACAGTAGAGTACAGTCCAGTAGATTACAGTAGACTAGAGTCCAGTAGAGTCCAGTAGAGCAGAGTCCAGAAGAGTCCAGTAGAGTAGAGTCCAGTAGATTAGAGTCCAGTAGAGTACAGTAGAGTATAGTCCAGTAGAGTAGAGTACAGTAGAGTAGAGTCCAGTAGAGTCCAGTAGAGTCGATTAGAGTAGAGTCCAGTAGAGTACAGTAGAGAAGAGTCCAGTAGAGTAGAGTACAGTACAGTAGAGTACAGTAGAGTAAAGTACAGTACAGTAGAGAGGAGTAGAGTCCAGTAAAGTCCAGTAGAGTAGAGTCCAGTAGAGTCCAGTAGAGTAGAGTCCAGTAGAGTAGAGTCCAGTAGAGTCCAGTAGAGTAGAGTCCAGTAGAGTACAGTAGAGTAGAGTCCAGTAGAGTAGAGTACAGTAGAGTAGAGTCCAGTAGAGTACAGTAGAGTAGAGTCCAGTAGAGTACAGTAGAGTAGAGTCCAGTAGAGTCCAGTAGAGTAGAGACAAGTAGAGTAGAGTTCAGTAGAGTAGAGTCCAGTAGAGTAGAGTAGAGTCCAGTAGAGTACAGTAGAGTAAAGTACAGTACAGTAAAGAGGAGTAGAGTACAGTAGAGTCCAGTAGAGTAGAGTACAGTACAGTACAGTACAGTACAGTAGAGTCCAGTAGAGTACAGTACAGTAAAGTACAGTACAGTAGAGAGGAGTAGAGTCCAGGAGAGTACAGTAGAGAAGAGTCCAGTAAGAGTAGAGTACAGTACAGTACAGTACAGTAGATTCCAGTAGAGTCCAGTAGAGTACAGTACAGTAGAGTCCAGGAGAGTACAGTAGAGAAGAGTCCAGTAGAGTAGAGTCCAGTAGAGTACAGTAGAGTAGAGTCCAGTAGAGTACTGTAGAGTCCAGGAGAGTACAGTAGAGAAGAGTCCAGTAGAGTAGAGTACAGTAGAGTACAATAGAGTCCAGTAGAGTCCAGTACAGTAGAGTCCAGTAGAGCCCAGTAGAGTACAGTAGAGAAGAGTCCAGTAGAGTAGAGTAGAGTAGAGTAGAGTAGAGTACAGTACAGTACAGTACAGTACAGTACAGTACAGTACAGTACAGTACAGTACAGTACAGTACAGTAGATTCCAGGAGAGTACAGTAGAGTAGAGTAGAGTAGAGTACAGTACAGTACAGTACAGTACAGTACAGTAGAGTCCAGTAGGGTAGAGTCCAGTAGAGTCCAGTAGAGTCCAGTAGAGTAGAGTACAGTAGAGTACAGTACACTGATGGAACAGGGTACTGAAGACTGGCATGTAATGCAGGCCTTATTAATAACAGATTATAGGTTATAGTCTGAACACAGTCTTAGAGTCCTAGCTCAGTGTTTCCCAAAATGGTGGGTCGGGGTACCGACTGATGGCTTACAATTAATTTCTTATGTTGTTGATGAAGACTGGATAATGGCTAGAAACATTGTTGGTGAGTTTTATTTATTTTATGGATTATACTGTTGGTGGTCAAGGTCACAGAACAAGAGAGTTTGGGTTTAGCTTGGCTTCTGTTTAGCTGAGTTTGGGCTCCACTTGGAAAGAATATGGTTGTTAACCCCGGTGTCCTGGCTAAATTCCCATTCTGGCCCTCATACCATCATGGTCACCTAATCATCCCCAGCTTCCAATTGGCTCATTCATGTGTGTGTGTGTGTGTGTGTTTGTGTGTGTGTGTGTGTAGGATCACAACCACAGCAGCCTGTATGATGGATCTGAGGCGGTATCCTCTGGATGAACAGAACTGTACTCTGGAGATCGAGAGCTGTGAGTACCACCGTCGCCCCTGGCAACAGAACACACACTCTCCTCCCGTGAAAACGTCACCCTTCTATATAGCACATTCCTATAATAGATATAGAATTTTTTTTTTTGAGCATTAGCCAACTCTTCTGTCAGTCGTTATCAAAAGAGAGAGAGAGAGAGAGAGAGAGAGAGAGAGAGAGAGAGAGAGAGAGAGAGAGAGAGAGAGAGAGAGAGAGAGAGAGAGAGAGAGAGAGAGAGACAGAGAGACAGAGAGAGACAGAGAGATAGAGAAGAGAGGGGGAGAGAGAGACAAGGGAGAGGGAGAGAATGAGAGAGGAGAGGGGGAGAGAGAGCAGGAGAGAGGAGAGGGGGAGAGAGAGCGGGAGAGATGAGAGAAAGAGAGTGATGAGGGCGATAGAAAGATGAGAGAAGATGAGAGATGAGACAGATAAGATGTGAGAGATAATAGAAGAGGGAGAGAAGGAGAGAGGGGGAGAGAGAGAGATGAGAGAGAGAGAAAGCAAGTGATGGGGGAGATAGAGAGAGTGAATAAAGAGGGGAGAGAGAGACAGGGAGAGAATAAGAGATAAGAGTTAAGAGTCAGAGAAGGTAAGAGTCAGAGAAGGTAAGAGAGAGAGAGGAGATGAGACAGAAAATGAGAGAGATGAGACAGAGGAGGGAGAGAGGAGATGAGACAGAAGATAAGAGAGAGGTGAGACAGAAGAGGGAGAGAGAAGATGAGGGAGAGGAGGGAGAGAGAAGAGGAGGGAGAGAGAGATGAGAGAGGAGATGAGAGAGATGAGACAGAGGAGGGAGAGAGAAGATGAGACAGAAGATAAGAGAGAGGTGAGACAGAAAAGGGAGAGAGAAGATGAGACAGAGGAGGGAGAGAGAAGATGAGACAGAGGAGGGAGAGAGAAGAGGAGACAGAGGAGGGAGAGAGGTGAGACAGAGGAGGGAGAGAGGTGAGACAGAGGACGGAGAGAGGTGAGACAGAGGAGGGAGAGAGGTGAGACAGAGGAGGGAGAGAGGTGAGACAGAGGAGGGAGAGAGGTGAGACAGAGGAGGGAGAGAGGTGAGACAGAGGAGGGAGAGAGGTGAGACAGAGGAGGGAGAGAGAAGAGGAGACAGAGGAGGAAGAGAGAAGATGAGACAGAGGAGGGAGAGAGGTGAGACAGAGGAGGGAGAGAGGTGAGACAGAGGAGGGAGAGAGGTGAGACAGAGGAGGGAGAGAGGTGAGACAGAGGAGGAGAGAGGATGAGACAGAGGAGGGAGAGAGGTGAGACAGAGGAGGGAGAGAGGTGAGACAGAGGAGGAGAGAGAAGAGGAGACAGAGGAGGGAGAGAAGATGAGACAGAGGAGGGAGAGAGGTGAGACAGAGGAGGGAGAGAGGTGAGACAGAGGAGGGAGAGAGAAGAGGGAGACAGAGGAGGAAGAGAGAAGATGAGACAGAGGGAGAGAGGTGAGACAGAGGAGGGAGAGAGGTGAGACAGAGGAGGGAGAGAGGTGAGACAGAGGAGGGAGAGAGGTGAGACAGAGGAGGGAGAGAGAAGATGAGACAGAGGAGGGAGAGAGGTGAGACAGAGGAGGGAGAGAGGTGAGACAGAGGAGGGAGAGAGAAGATGAGACAGAGGAGGGAGAGAGGTGAGACAGAGGAGGGAGAGAGGTGAGACAGAGGAGGGAGAGAGGTGAGACAGAGGAGGGAGAGAGGTGAGACAGAGGAGGAAGAGAGAAGATGAGACAGAGGAGGGAGAGAGGTGAGACAGAGGAGGGAGAGAGGTGAGACAGAGGAGGGAGAGAGGTGAGACAGAGGAGGAAGAGAGAAGAGGAGACAGAGGAGGGAGAGAGGTGAGACAGAGGAGGGAGAGAGGTGAGACAGAGGAGGGAGAGAGGTGAGACAGAGGAGGGAGAGAGAAGAGGAGACAGAGGAGGGAGAGAAGATGAGACAGAGGAGGGAGAGAGGTGAGACAGAGGAGGGAGAGAGGTGAGACAGAGGAGGGAGAGAGGTGAGACAGAGGAGGGAGAGAGAAGATGAGACAGAGGAGGGAGAGAGGTGAGACAGAGGAGGGAGAGAGGTGAGACAGAGGAGGGAGAGAGAAGAGGAGACAGAGGAGGGAGAGAGGTGAGACAGAGGAGGGAGAGAGAAGATGAGACAGAGGAGGGAGAGAGGTGAGACAGAGGAGGGAGAGAAGAGGAGACAGAGGAGGGAGAGAGAAGTGAGACAGAGGAGGGAGAGAGGTGAGAGAGGAGGGAGAGAGATGAGACAGAGGAGGGAGAGAGATGAGACAGAGGAGGGAGAGAGAAGATGAGACAGAGGAGGGAGAGAGAAGAGGAGACAGAGGAGGGAGAGAGGTGAGACAGAGGAGGGAGAGAGGTGAGACAGAGGAGGGAGAGAGGTGAGACAGAGGAGGGAGAGAGGTGAGACAGAGGAGGGAGAGAGGTGAGACAGAGGAGGGAGAGAGGTGAGACAGAGGAGGGAGAGAGGTGAGACAGAGGAGGGAGAGATGAGACAGAGGAGGGAGAGAGAAGATGAGACAGAGGAGGGAGAGAGAAGAGGAGACAGAGGAGGGAGAGAGAGGAGACAGAGGAGGGAGAGAGAAGATGAGACAGAGGAGGGGAGAGATGAGACAGAGGAGGGAGAGAGAAGATGAGACAGAAGATAAGAGAGAGTGAGACAGAGGAGGAGAGAGAAGATGAGACAGAGGAGGGAGAGAGGTGAGACAGAGGAGGGAGAGAGGTGAGACAGAGGAGGGAGAGAGGTGAGACAGAGGAGGGAGAGAAGATGAGACAGAGGAGGGAGAGAGGGGAGACAGAGGAGGGAGAGAGAAGATGAGACAGAGGAGGGAGAGTGAAGATGAGACAGAGGAGGGAGAGAGGTGAGACAGAGGAGGGAGAGAGATGAGACAGAGGAGGGAGAGAGGTGAGACAGAGGAGGGAGAGAGGTGAGACAGAGGAGGAAGAGAGAAGATGAGACAGAGGAGGGAGAGAGGTGAGACAGAGGAGGGAGAGAGGTGAGACAGAGGAGGGAGAGAGGTGAGACAGAGGAGGGAGAGAGGTGAGACAGAGGAGGGAGAGAGAAGATGAGACAGAGGAGGGAGAGAGATGAGACAGAGGAGGGAGAGAGGTGAGACAGAGGAGGGAGAGAGGTGAGACAGAGGAGGGAGAGAGGTGAGACAGAGGAGGGAGAGAGAAGAGACAGAGGAGGGAGAGTCAAGATGAGACAGAGGAGGGAGAGAGGTGAGACAGAGGAGGGAGAGAGATGAGACAGAGGAGGGAGAGTGAAGATGAGAGAGGAGATGAGACAGAAGATAACAGAGAGGTGAGACAGAGGAGGGAGAGAGAAGAGGAGAGAAGAGAGTTGAGACAGAGAAGATGAGAGATGAGACAGAGATGATAAGATGAGAGAGAAGATGAGAGAGAAAGAGAAATAAAGAAAGGGAGCGAGAGAGAGAGAGAGAGGAGTACGAGGTCCTCTCCCCGTGCTTTATCAGTTTCCATGGAGACGTGGATTATGGGGCTGGGATGTGGAGCTGGGTTCGTCTTCCTGTGTTTGATCACACACACACATTCACACACACATGCACATGCACACACACACACACACACACACACACACACACACACACACACACACACACACACACACACACACACACACACACACACACACACACACACACACACACACACACACACACACACACACACACACACACACACACACACACACACACACACACACACACAGGGCTTGAGTCTAGTTTTAATCAGAATGCAGTAGCAGCCCAGTATATGCTGTTCTAGTTCTGGTTTTAACGTGTGAATCACTCCATGCCAGAGAACGCTATTTTATTCACACTAATGAGCCACAGAGAACTCTCACTTCTCCTGATAAATTTTATGCATTTTTTAACAGACATGACTCTCAGAACTACAGATCCCAGACATAACTCTCTTACTACAGATTCCAGACATAACTCTCAGAACTACAGATCCCAGACATAACTCTCAGAACTACAGATCACAGACATAACTCTCAGAACTGCAGATCCCAGACATAACTCTTAGAACTACAGATCCCAGACATAACGCTGAGAACTACAGATCCCAGACATAACTCTCAGAACTACAGATCCCAGACATAACTCTCAAATCTACAGATCCCAGACATAACTCTCAAAACTACAGATCCCAGACATAACTCTCAAATCTACAGATCCCAGACATAACTCTCAAAACTGCAGATCCCAGACATAACTCTCAAAACTACAGATCCCAGACATCTCTCTCTCTCTCTCTCTCTCTCTCTCTCTCTCTCTCTCTCTCTCTCTCTCTCTCTCTCTCTCTCTCTCTCTCTCTCTCTCTCTCTCTCGCTCTCTCCTTCCCCTCCCACCCTCTCTCTCTCTCTCTCTCTCTCTTCCTCCCTCTCTATCTCATCTCTCTATCTCATCTCTCTCTCTCTTACTCCCTCTCTCTCTCATCTCTCTCTCTCATCTCTCTCTCTCTCTCTCTCTGTCTCTCTCTCTCTCTCTCTCTCTCTCTCTCTCTCTCTCTCTCTCTCTCTCTCTCCCCTCCTCTCTCTCTCTCTCTCTCTCTCTCTCTCTCTCTCTCTCTCTCTCTCTCCCACCATCTCTCTCTCTCTCTCTCTCTCTCTCTTCCCCTCCCACCTCTCTCTCTCTCTCTCTCTCTCTCTCTCTCTCTCCTCTCCATCTCTCTCTCTCTCTCTCTCTCTCTCTCTCTCTCTCTCTCTCTCTCTCTCTCTCTCTCTCTCTCTCTCTCTCTCTCTCTCTCTCTCTCTCTCTCTCTCTCTCTCTCTCTCTCTCTCTCTTCTCCCTCTCTCTCTCTCTCTCTCTCTCTCTCTCTCTCTTCCTCCCTCCCTCTCATCTCTCTCTCTCTCTCTCTCTCTCTCTCTCTCTCTCTCTCTCTCTCTCTCTCTCTCTCTCTCTCTCTCTCTCTCTCTCTCTCTCTCTTCTCTCTCTCTCTCTCTCTCTCTCTCTCTCTCTCTCTCTCTCTCTCTCTCTTCCCCTCCCACCATCTCTCTCTCTCTCTCTCTCTCTTCTCTCTCTCTCTCTCTCTCTCTCTCTCCTTCCCCTCCCACCATCTCTCTCTCTCACACACACACACACACACACACACACACACACACACACACACACACACACACACTAGTCAGCTGTTAGTCCACACGCAACCGTCCGACTACAGTATTTGCTTTAAAGTGTAAATCTGAGGGCTTCACCCTAAAACATGTCCTGTAGACTACAGTCAGAGATGACTGCACCCTAACCCACTAATATAGAACATGTCCTGTAGACTACAGTCAGAGATGACTGCACCCTAACCCACTAATATAGAACATGTCCTGTAGACTACAGTCAGAGATGACTGCACCCTAACCCACTAATATAGAACATGTCCTGTAGACTACAGTCAGAGATGACTGCACCCTAACCCACTAATATAGAACATGTCCTGTAGACTACAGTCAAAGATGACTGCACCCTAACCCACTAATATAGAACATATCCTGTAGACTACAGTCAGAGATGACTGCACCCTAACCCACTAATATAGAACATGTCCTGTAGACTACAGTCAGAGATGACTGCACCCTAACCCACTAATATAGAACATGTCCTGTAGACTACAGTCAGAGATGACTGCACCTAACCCACTAATATAGAACATGTCTAGACTACAGTCAGAGATGACTGCACCTAACCCACTAATATAGAACATGTCCTGTAGACTACAGTCAGAGATGACTGCACCCTAACCCACTAATATAGAACATGTCCTGTAGACTACAGTCAGAGATGACTGCACCCTAACCCACTAATATAGAACATGTCCTGTAGACTACAGTCAGAGATGACTGCACCCTAACCCACTAATATAGAGCATGTCCTGTAGACTACAGTCAGAGATGACCGCACACTAACCCACTAATATAGAACATGTCCTGTAGACTACAGTCAAAGATAACTGCACCTAACCCACTAATATAGAACATGTCCTGTAGACTACAGTCAGAGATGACTGCACCCTAACCCACTAATATAGAACATGTCCTGTAGACTACAGTCAGAGATGACTGCACCTAACCCACTAATATAGAACATGTCCTGTAGACTACAGTCAGAGATGACTGCACCTAACCCACTAATATAGAACATGTCCTGTAGACTACAGTCAGAGATAACTGCACCCTAACCCACTAATACAGAACATGTCCTGTAGACTACAGTAAAAGATGACTGCACCCTAACCCACTAATATAGAACATGTCCTGTAGACTACAGTCAGAGATGACTGCACCCTAACCCACTAATATAGAACATGTCCTGTAGACTACAGTCAGAGATGACTGCACCTAACCCACTAATATAGAACATGTCCTGTAGACTACAGTCAGAGATGACCGCACCTAACTCACTAATATAGAACATGTCCTGTAGACTACAGTCAGAGATGACTGCACCTAACCCACTAATATAGAACATGTCCTGTAGACTACAGTCAGAGATGACTGCACCCTAACCCACTAATATAGAACATGTCCTGTAGACTACAGTCAGAGATGACTGCACCCTAACCCACTAGTATAGAACATGTCCTGTAGACTACAGTCAGAGATGACTGCACCCTAACCCACTAATATAGAACATGTCCTGTAGACTACAGTCAGAGATGACTGCACCCTAACCCACTAATATAGAACATGTCCTGTAGACTACAGTCAGAGATGACTGCACCCTAACCCACTAATATAGAACATGTCCTGTAGACTACAGTCAGAGATGACTGCACCCTAACCCACTAATATAGAACATGTCCTGTAGACTACAGTCAGAGATGACTGCACCCTAACCCACTAATATAGAACATGTCCTGTAGACTACAGTCAAAGATGACTGCACCCTAACCCACTAATATAGAACATGTCCTGTAGACTACAGTCAGAGATGACTGCACCCTAACCCACTAATATAGAACATGTCCTGTAGACTACAGTCAGAGATGACTGCACCCTAACCCACTAATATAGAACATGTCCTGTAGACTACAGTCAGAGATAACTGCACCCTAACCCACTAATACAGAACATGTCCTGTAGACTACAGTAAAAGATGACTGCACCCTAACCCACTAATATAGAACATGTCCTGTAGACTACAGTCAGAGATGACTGCACCCTAACCCACTAATATAGAACATGTCCTGTAGACTACAGTCAGAGATAACTGCACCCTAACCCACTAATATAGAACATGTCCTGTAGACTACAGTCAGAGATGACTGCACCCTAACCCACTAATATAGAACATGTCCTGTAGACTACAGTCAGAGATGACTGCACCTAACCCACTAATATAGAACATGTCCTGTAGACTACAGTCAGAGATGACTGCACCCTAACCCACTAATATAGAACATGTCCTGTAGACTACAGTCAGAGATGACTGCACCTAACCCACTAATATAGAACATGTCCTGTAGACTACAGTCAGAGATGACTGCACCCTAACCCACTAATATAGAACATGTCCTGTAGACTACAGTCAGAGATAACTGCACCTAACCCACTAATACAGAACATGTCCTGTAGACTACAGTAAAAGATGACTGCACCCTAACCCACTAATATAGAACATGTCCTGTAGACTACAGTCAGAGATGACTGCACCCTAACCCACTAATATAGAACATGTCCTGTAGACTACAGTCAGAGATGACTGCACCCTAACCCACTAATATAGAACATGTCCTGTAGACTACAGTCAGAGATGACTGCACCCTAACCCACTATTATAGAACATGTCCTGTAGACTACAGTCAGAGATGACTGCACCCTAACCCACTAATATAGAACATGTCCTGTAGACTACAGTCAGAGATAACTGCACCCTAACCCACTAATATAGAACATGTCCTGTAGACTACAGTCAGAGATGACTGCACCCTAACCCACTAATATAGAACATGTCCTGTAGACTACAGTCAGAGATAACTGCACCCTAACCCACTAATATAGAACATGTCCTGTAGACTACAGTCAGAGATAACTGCACCCTAACCCACTAATATAGAACATGTCCTGTAGACTACAGTCAGAGATGACTGCACCTAACCCACTAATATAGAACATGTCCTGTAGACTACAGTCAGAGATGACTGCACTAACCCACTAATATAGAACATGTCCTGTAGACTACAGTCAGAGATGACTGCTAACCCACTAATATAGAACATGTCCTGTAGACTACAGTCAGAGATGACTGCACCCTAACCCACTAATATAGAACATGTCCTGTAGACTACAGTCAGAGATAACTGCACCCTAACCCACTAATATAGAACATGTCCAGACTACAGTCAGAGATGACTGCACCTAACCCACTAATATAGAACATGTCCTGTAGACTACAGTCAGAGATGACTGCACCCTAACCCACTAATATAGAACATGTCCTGTAGACTACAGTCAGAGATGACTGCACCCTAACCCACTAATATAGAACATGTCCTGTAGACTACAGTCAGAGATGACTGCACCCTAACCCACTAATATAGAACATGTCCTGTAGACTACAGTCAGAGATAACTGCACCCTAACCCACTAATACAGAACATGTCCTGTAGACTACAGTAAAAGATGACTGCACCCTAACCCACTAATATAGAACATGTCCTGTAGACTACAGTCAGAGATGACTGCACCCTAACCCACTAATATAGAACATGTCCTGTAGACTACAGTCAGAGATAACTGCACCCTAACCCACTATTATAGAACATGTCCTGTAGACTACAGTCAGAGATGACTGCACCCTAACCCACTATTATAGAACATGTCCTGTAGACTACAGTCAGAGATGACTGCACCCTAACCCACTAATATAGAACATGTCCTGTAGACTACAGTCAGAGATGACTGCACCCTAACCCACTAATATAGAACATGTCCTGTAGACTACAGTCAGAGATGGGCGAATGATTCTTTGACAGGAGGTGCAGCATTTTGTTTTGCCTGATTTAGATATGTTTATGCTTGTAATTTCTGAAATGTTGATAGGCTATTTGTTTGTCAACTTGCCTATAGTTAGATAGATGCAGCTTCTCTTCTGTCATTATATGTTGCCCTAGAAGACTAGGGTTTTCTCTGTCATCTCAGCTTCTTTTGTAGCTCCAAGACGTTTAGGGACCAGGGAGAAAATGCAATAACAAAAAAATAAAATCAACATCAGTTTGACCAGTCGTAAGGAAATAGAAAGCTGTAATAACAACCCAACATGTTGCTGATGAGATTTCAGTTTGGCTTGGATGCATATTTTATGTGGTTGAAGTACTAGCAGCTTTTATGATGCTGATAAAGACAGTATCTTTACAGACGGTCCCTAACTACACACTGACATTCTCTTAACATGCTGAAAGAATATAGTTAATTCAGAAGCAGTTCATATTAAGGCAAGGTGAGAGGTTATAGACCTACAGTCAGTGTCCAGATTTCCGTTTCAATTGAACCCTTCTGAACAGTAGGCTACAGTTCCTCTGACTTGCCATAGCCCTGTTTGAAATCCCCACCTTGCTACTGTTGAATTGAAATAGCTACTGTTGAATTGAAATTGCTACTGTTGAATTTAAATAGCTACTGTTGAATTGAAATTGCTACTGTTGAATTGAAATAGCTACTGTTGAATTTAAATAGCTACTGTTGAATTTAAATTGCTACTGTTGAATTGAAATAGCTACTGTTGAATTTAAATAGCTACTGTTGAATTTAAATAGCTACTGTTGAATTTAAATAGCTACTGTTGAATTTAAATAGCTACTGTTGAATTTAAATAGCTACTGTTGAATTTAAATAGCTACTGTTGAATTTAAATAGCTACTGTTGAATTTAAATAGCTACTGTTGAATTTAAATAGCTACTGTTGAATTTAAATAGCTACTGTTGAATTTAAATAGCTACTGTTGAATTTAAATTGCTACTGTTGAATTTAAATAGCTACTGTTGAATTTAAATAGCTACTGTTGAATTGAAATAGCTCATGTTGAATTTAAATAGCTCCTGTTGAATTTAAATAGCTACTGTTGAATTTAAATAGCTACTGTTGAATTTAAATAGCTACTGTTGAATTTAAATAGCTGAATTTAAATAGCTACTGTTGAATTTAAATAGCTACTGTTGAATTTAAATAGCTCCTGTTGAATTTAAATTGCTACTGTTGAATTTAAATAGCTACTGCTACTGTTGAATTTAAATAGCTCCTGTTGAATTTAAATAGCTACTGTTGAATTTAAATAGCTACTGTTGAATTTAAATAGCTCCTGTTGAATTTAAATAGCTACTGTTGAATTTAAATTGCTACTGTTGAATTTAAACTGCTACTGTTCATTTCTCTACTGTTGAATTTAAATAGCTCCTGTTGAATTTAAATAGCTACTGTTGAATTGAAATAGCTACTGTTGAATTCAGCTCCTGTTGAATTGAAATAGCTACTGAATTTAAATAGCTACTGTTGATTTAAATAGCTCCTGTTGATTCTACTGCTATTGAAATAGCTACTGTTCCATTGAAATAGCTCCTGTTGAATTGAAATAGCTCCTGTTGAATTTAAATAGTTACTGTTGAATTTAAATAGCTCCTCCACCATGTTCTGACTCTCGACACTGCTATCATCCTCTCCACTGTTCTGACTCTCCACTGTCCTGACCAACCACTGTTCTGACTCTCCACTGTTATCATCCTCTCCACTGTTCTGACTCTCCACTGTTCTGACTCTCCACTGCTTCTGACTCTCCACTGCTATCATCCTCTCCACTGTTCTGACTCTCCACTGTTCTGACTCTCCACTGTTCTGACTCTCCACTGTTCTGACTCTCCACTGCTATCATCCTCTCCACTGTTCTGACTCTCCACTGTTCTGACTCTCCACTGCTATCATCCTCTCCACTGTTCTGACTCTCCACTGTTCTGACTCTCCACTGCTATCATCCTCTCCACTGTTCTGACTCTCCACTGTTCTGACTCTCCACTGTTCTGACTCTCCACTGTTCTGACTCTCCACTGTTCTGACTCTCCACTGCTATCACTCTCCACTGTTCTGACTCTCCACTGTTCTGACTCTCCACTGTTCTGACTCTCCACTGCTATCATCCTCTCCACTGTTCTGACTCTCCACTGTTCTGACTCTCCACTGTTCTGGCTCTCCACTGTTCTGACTCTCCACTGTTCTGACTCTCCACTGTTCTGACTCTCCACTGTTCTAACTCTCCACTGTTCTGGCTCTCCACTGTTCTGACTCTCCACTGTTCTAACTCTCCACTGTTCTAACTCTCCACTGTTCTGGCTCTCCACTGTTCTGACTCTCCACTGTTCTAACTCTCCACTGTTCTGACTCTCCACTGTTCTGACTCTCCACTGTTCTGACTCTCCCTTCCCTTTATTTTCAACTCTCCTTTTCACAGCTTTTTTAAATTTTTACATTTTTATCTTATTGACTTCAACTCCATCATTGTCTTTTTTTTGCCTCTGTGGATTGAAGTTAAATTAACTTTATCTGCCCGATTCCAAAAGCATTCGGTGATTGAAATGCAGGCTATTTTGGCGTACAGCATACAGTTCAGCACTAAGTCTTAGGCTTTAGGCCCCAATGCCAGACAACCTGAAATAAAAAAAGCCTATAGATTTAAATTGCACGAGAATGAAACATTTCTAGATGTTTTTTCAGGTATTGTTTTCCCTTTGTTCAACCTGCCACCTACCCGTTATGAGGTAACCAGGGCATCACTAACACACATAAATGCAAATCATGCACACACACATCTACAAACGTACACACACACACACACACACACACGGCCGACAAGCCGTCCTCCCCTCCCCAGCCTCATAGTCTCTTGGCTGGCTCTGTCCACACTCTGTTGATCGGAAGTCAATCAATCAATCAAATGTATTTATAAAGCCCTTCTTACATCAGCTGATGTCACATAGTGCTGTACAGTAACCCACTCTAAAACCCCAAACAGCAAACAATGCAGGTGTAGAAGCACGTGTAAGGAAACTAACACTAGAGTTATAAATGTGAGGAAATTAACACTAAAGAGACAGTTCTAAATGTAAGGAAACTAACACTAAAGTTATAAATATAAGGAAACTAACACTAGAGTTATAAATGTGAGGAAACTAACACTAAAGTTATAAATGAGGAAACTAACACTAGAGTTATAAATGTGAGGAAACTAACACTAGAGTTATAAATGTAAGGAAACTAACACTAGAGTTATAAATGTAGAAACTAACACTAGAGTTATAAATGTGAGGAAACTAACACTAGAGTTATAAATGTAAGGAAACTAACACTAGAGTTATAAATGAGGAAACTAACACTAGAGTTATAAAGTTATAAAATGTAAGGAAACTAACACTAGAGTTATAAATGTAAGGAAACTAACACTAGAGTTATAAATGTAAGGAAACTAACACTAGAGTTATAAATGTAACAGGAAACTAACACTAGAGTTATAAATGTAAGGAAACTAACAGAGACAGTTATAAATGTAAGGAAACTAACACTAGAGTTATAAATGTAAGGAAACTAACACTAGAGTTATAAAGTTATAAATGTGAGGAAACTAACACTAAAGAGACAGTTCTAAATGTAAGGAAACTAACACTAAACTAACACTAAAGTTATAAATATAAGGAAACTAACACTAGAGTTATAAATATAAGGAAACTAAACACTAGAGTTATAAATGTGAGGAAATTAACACTAGAGAGACAGTTCTAAATGTAAGGAAACTAACACTAAAGTTATAAATATAAGGAAACTAACACTAGAGTTATAAATGTAAGGAAACTAACACTAGAGTTATAAATGTAAGGAAACTAACACTAAGAGTTATAAATGTAAGGAAACTAACACTAGAGTTATAAATGTAAGGAAACTAACACTAGAGTTATAAATGTAAGGAAACTAACACTAGAGTTATAAATGTAAGAAACTAACACTAGAGTTATAAATGTAAGGAAACTAACACTAGAGTTATAAATGTGAGGAAATTAACACTAAAGAGACAGTTCTAAATGTAAGGAAACTAACACTAAAGTTATAAATATAAGGAAACTAACACTAGAGTTATAAATGTGAGGAAATTAACACTAAAGAGACAGTTCTAAATGTAAGGAAACTAACACTAAAGTTATAAATATAAGGAAACTAACACTAGAGTTATAAATGTGAGGAAACTAACACTAAAGTTATAAATGTAAGGAAACTAACACTAGAGTTATACATATAAGGAAACTAACACTAAACTAACACTAGAGATAGTTATAAATGTAAGGAAACTAACACTAAAGTTATAAATGTAAGGAAACTAACACTAAAGTTATAAATATAAGGAAACTAACACTAGAGTTATAAATGTGAGGAAACTAACACTAAAGTTATAAATTAAGGAAACTAACACTAGAGTTATACATATAAGGAAACTAACACTAAACTAAACTAGAGATAGTTATAAATGTAAGGAAACTAACACTAAAGTTATAAATGTAAGGAAACTAACACTAAAGTTATAAATATAAGGAAACTAACACTAGAGTTATAAATGTGAGGAAACTAACACTAAAGTTATAAATGTAAGGAAACTAAACACTAGAGTTATAAATGTGAGGAAACTAACACTAGAGAGACAGTTATAAATGTAAGGAAACTAACACTAAAGTTATAAATATAAGGAAACTAACACTAGAGTTATAAATGTAAGGAAACTAACACTAGAGTTATAAATGTAAGAAACTAACACTAGAGTTATAAATGTAAGGAAACTAACACTAGAGTTATAAATGTAAGGAAACTAACACTAGAGTTATAAATGTAAGGAAACTAACACTAGAGTTATAAATGTAAGGAAACTAACACTAGAGTTATAAATGTAAGGAAACTAACACTAGAGTTATAAATGTGAGGAAATTAACACTAAAGAGACAGTTCTAAATGTAAGGAAACTAACACTAAAGTTATAAATATAAGGAAACTAACACTAGAGTTATAAATGTGAGGAAACTAACACTAAAGTTATAAATGTAAGGAAACTAACACTAAAGTTATAAATATACACTAGAGTTATAAATGTGAGGAAACTAACACTAAAGTTATAAATGTAAGGAAACTAACACTAGAGTTATAAATAAGGAAACTAACACTAAACTAACACTAGAGATAGTTATAAATGTAAGGAAACTAACACTAAAGTTATAAATGTAAGGAAACTAACACTAAAGTTATAAATATAAGGAAACTAACACTAGAGTTATAAATGTGAGGAAACTAACACTAAAGTTATAAATGTAAGGAAACTAACACTAGAGTTATACATATATGAAACTAACACTAAACTAACACTAGAATAGTTATAAATGTAAGGAAACTAACACTAAAGTTATAAATATAAGGAAACTAACACTAGAGTTATAAATGTGAGGAAACTAACACTAAAGTTATAAATGTAAGGAAACTAACACTAGAGTTATACATATAAGGAAACTAACACTAAACTAACACTAGAGATAGTTATAAATGTAAGGAAACTAACACTAAAGTTATAAATGTAAGGAAACTAACACTAAAGTTATAAATATAAGGAAACTAACACTAGAGTTATAAATGTGAGGAAACTAACACTAAAGTTATAAATGTAAGGAAACTAACACTAGAGTTATACATATAAGGAAACTAACACTAAACTAACACTAGAGATAGTTATAAATGTAAGGAAACTAACACTAAAGTTATAAATGTAAGGAAACTAAACACTAAAGTTATAAATATAAGGAAACTAACACTAGAGTTATAAATGTGAGGAAACTAACACTAAAGTTATAAATGTAAGGAAACTAACACTAGAGTTATACATATAAGGAAACTAACACTAAACTAACACTAGAGATAGTTATAAATGTAAGGAAACTAACACTAAAGTTATAAATGTAAGGAAACTAACACTAAAGTTATAAATATAAGGAAACTAACACTAGAGTTATAAATGTGAGGAAACTAACACTAAAGTTATAAATGTAAGGAAACTAAACACTAGAGTTATAAATGTGAGGAAATTAACACTAGAGAGACAGTTCTAAATGTAAGGAAACTAACACTAAAGTTATAAATATAAGGAAACTAACACTAGAGTTATAAATGTAAGGAAACTAACACTAGAGTTATAAATGTAAGAAACTAACACTAGAGTTATAAATGTAAGGAAACTAACACTAGAGTTATAAATGTAAGGAAACTAACACTAGAGTTATAAATGTAAGGAAACTAACACTAGAGTTATAAATGTAAGGAAACTAACACTAGAGTTATAAATGTAAGGAAACTAACACTAGAGTTATAAATGTGAGGAAATTAACACTAAAGAGACAGTTCTAAATGTAAGGAAACTAACACTAAAGTTATAAATATAAGGGAAACTAACACTAGAGTTATAAATGTGAGGAAACTAACACTAAAGTTATAAATGTAAGGAAACTAACACTAAAGTTATAAATATAAGGAAACTAACACTAGAGTTATAAATGTGAGAAACTAACACTAAAGTTATAAATGTAAGGAAACTAACACTAGAGTTATACATATAAGGAAACTAACACTAAACTAACACTAGAGATAGTTATAAATGTAAGGAAACTAACACTAAAGTTATAAATGTAAGGAAACTAACACTAAAGTTATAAATATAAGGAAACTAACACTAGAGTTATAAATGTGAGGAAACTAACACTAAAGTTATAAATGTAAGGAAACTAACACTAGAGTTATACATATAAGGAAACTAACACTAAACTAACACTAGAGATAGTTATAAATGTAAGGAAACTAACACTAAAGTTATAAATGTAAGGAAACTAACACTAAAGTTATAAATATAAGGAAACTAACACTAGAGTTATAAATGTGAGGAAACTAACACTAAAGTTATAAATGTAAGAAACTAACACTAGAGTTATACATATAAGGAAACTAAACACTAGAGTTATAAATGTGAGGAAATTAACACTAGAGAGACAGTTATAAATGTAAGGAAACGAACACTAAAGTTATAAATGTAAGGAAACTAACACTAAAGTTATAAATGGAAGGAAACTAACACTAGAATTATAAATGGAAGGAAACTAACACTAGAGTTATAAATGTGAGGAAACTAACACTAGAGTTATAAATGTAAGGAAACTAACACTAGAGTTATAAATGTAAGGAAACTAACACTAGAGTTATAAATGGAAGGAAACTAACACTAAACTAACACTAGAGTTATAAATGTGAGGAAACTAACACTAAACTAACACTAAAGTTATAAATGGAAGGAAACTAACACTAGAGTTATAAATGTGAGGAAACTAACACTAAAGTTATAAATGTAAGGAAACTAACACTAAAGTTATAAATATAAGGAAACTAACACTAGAGTTATAAATGTGAGAAACTAACACTAAAGTTATAAATGTAAGGAAACTAACACTAGAGTTATACATATAAGGAAACTAACACTAAACTAACACTAGAGATAGTTATAAATGTAAGGAAACTAACACTAAAGTTATAAATGTAAGGAAACTAACACTAAAGTTATAAATATAAGGAAACTAACACTAGAGTTATAAATGTGAGGAAACTAACACTAAAGTTATAAATGTAAGGAAACTAACACTAGAGTTATACATATAAGGAAACTAACACTAAACTAACACTAGAGATAGTTATAAATGTAAGGAAACTAACACTAAAGTTTATAAATGTAAGGAAACTAAACACTAAAGTTATAAATATAAGGAAACTAACACTAGAGTTATAAATGTGAGGAAACTAACACTAAAGTTATAAATGTAAGGAAACTAACACTAGAGTTATACATATAAGGAAACTAAACACTAGAGTTATAAATGTGAGAAATTAACACTAGAGAGACAGTTCTAAATGTAAGGAAACTAACACTAAAGTTATAAATATAAGGAAACTAACACTAGAGTTATAAATGTAAGGAAACTAACACTAGAGTTATAAATGTAAGGAAACTAACACTAGAGTTATAAATGTAAGGAAACTAACACTAGAGTTATAAATGTAAGAAACTAACACTAGAGTTATAAATGTAAGAAACTAACACTAGAGTTATAAATGTAAGGAAACTAACACTAGAGTTATAAATGTAAGGAAACTAACACTAGAGTTATAAATGTGAGGAAATTAACACTAAAGAGACAGTTCTAAATGTAAGGAAACTAACACTAAAGTTATAAATATAAGGAAACTAACACTAAAGTTATAAATGTAAGGAAACTAACACTAAAGTTATAAATATAAGGAAACTAACACTAGAGTTATAAATGTGAGGAAACTAACACTAAAAGTTATAAATGTAAGGAAACTAACACTAGAGTTATACATATAAGAAACTAACACTAAACTAACACTAGAGATAGTTATAAATGTAAGGAAACTAACACTAAAGTTATAAATGTAAGGAAACTAACACTAAAGTTATAAATATAAGGAAACTAACACTAGAGTTATAAATGTGAGGAAACTAACACTAAAGTTATAAATGTAAGGAAACTAACACTAGAGTTATACATATAAGGAAACTAACACTAAACTAACACTAGAGATAGTTATAAATGTAAGGAAACTAACACTAAAGTTATAAATGTAAGGAAACTAACACTAAAGTTATAAATATAAGGAAACTAACACTAGAGTTATAAATGTGAGGAAACTAACACTAAAGTTATAAATGTAAGGAAACTAACACTAGAGTTATACATATAAGGAAACTAACACTAAACTAACACTAGAGATAGTTATAAATGTAAGGAAACTAACACTAAAGTTATAAATGTAAGGAAACTAACACTAAAGTTATAAATGGAAGGAAACTAACACTAAAGTTATAAATGTGAAGAAACTAACACTAGAGTTATAAGTATAAGGAAACTAACACTAGAGTTATAAATGTAAGGAAACTAACACTAAAGAGACAGTTAGAAATGTAAGGAAACTAACAATAAAGTTATAAATGTGAGGAAACTAACACTAAAGTTATAAATGTGAGGAAACTAACACTAAAGAGACAGTTAGAAATGTAAGGAAACTAACACTAAAGTTATAAATGTGAGGAAACTAACACTAGAGTTATAAATGTAAGGAAACGAACACTAGAGACAGTTATAAATGTAAGGAAACTAACAATAAAGTTATAAATGTGAGGAAACTAACACTAAAGTTATAAATGTGAGGAAACTAACACTAAAGAGACAGTTAGAAATGTAAGGAAACTAACACTAAAGTTATAAATGTGAGGAAACTAACACTAGAGTTATAAATGTAAGGAAACGAACACTAGAGACAGTTATAAATGTAAGGAAACTAACACTAGAGACAGTTATAAATGTGAAGAAACTAACACTAAAGAGACAGTTAGAAATGTAAGGAAACTAACACTAAAGAGACAGTTATAAATGTGAGGAAACTAACACTAAAGAGACAGTTAGAAATGTAAGGAAACTAACACTAAAGTTATAAATGTGAGGAAACTAACACTAGAGTTATAAATGTAAGGAAACGAACACTAGAGACAGTTATAAATGTAAGGAAACTAACACTAAAGTTATAAATGTAAGGAAACTAACACT
>NC_068450.1:11173277-11179991 GCF_023373465.1 Oncorhynchus keta | reverse complement strand
ACTAACACTAGAGTTATAAATGTAAGGAAACTAAACTAGAGTTATAATGTAAGGAAACACTAGAGTTATAAATGTAAGGAAACTAACACTAGAGTTATAAATGTGAGGAAACTAAAACTAGAGTTATAAATGTAAGGAAACTAACACTGAGAGACAGTTATAAATGTAAGGAAACTAACACTAAACTAACGCTAGAGACAGTTATAAATGTAAGGAAACTAACACTAAACTAACACTAGAGTTATAAATGTGAGGAAACTAACACTAAAGTTATAAATGTAAGGAAACTAACACTAGAGTTATAAATGTAAGGAAACTAACACTAAAGTTATAAATGTAAGGAAACTAACACTAGAGTTATAAATATAAGGAAACTATCACTAGAGTTATAAATGTAAGGAAACTAACAGTAAACTAACACTAAAGTTATAAATGTAAGGAAACTAACACTAGAGTTATAAATGTAAGGAAACTAACAGTAAACTAACACTAAAGTTATAAATGTAAGGAAACTAACACTAGAGTTATAAATGTAAGGAAACTAACACTAGAGTTATAAATGTAAGGAAACTAACACTAGAGTTATAAATGTAAGGAAACTAACAGTAAAGTTATAAATGGAAGGAAACTAACACTAAAGTTATAAATGTAAGGAAACTAACACTAAAGTTATAAATGTAAGGAAACTAACACTAGAGTTATAAATGTAAGGAAACTAACACTAGAGTTATAAATGTAAGGAAACTAACAGTAAACTAACACTAAAGTTATAAATGTAAGGAAACTAACACTAGAGTTATAAATGTAAGGAAACTAACACTAGAGTTATAAATGTAAGGAAACTAACAGTAAACTAACACTAAAGTTATAAATGTAAGGAAACTATCACTAGAGTTATAAATGTAAGGAAACTAACACTAAAGTTATAAATGGAAGGAAACTAACACTAAAGTTATAAATGTAAGGAAACTAACACTAAAGTTATAAATGTAAGGAAACTAACACTAGAGTTATAAATATAAGGAAACTATCACTAGAGTTATAAATGTAAGGAAACTAACACTAGAGTTATAAATGTAAGGAAACTAACACTAAAGTTATAAATGTGAGGAAACCAACACTAAAGTTATAAATTTTAGGAAACTAACACTAAAGTTATAAATGTAAGGAAACTAACACTAGAGTTATACATGTAAGGAAACTAACACTAAAGTTATAAATGTAAGGAAACTAACACTAAAGTTATAAATGTGAGGAAACTAACACTAGAGTTATAAATGTAAGGAAACGAACACTAGAGACAGTTATAAATGTAAGGAAACTAACACTAAAGTTATAAATGTAAGGAAACTAACACTAGAGTTATAAATGTAAGGAAACTAACACTAAAGTTATAAATGTAAGGAAACTAACACTAAAGTTATAAATGAGACAGCAGGTGTGAAACAACACATTAGATCCCACAGCATGGTGGCTGGGGCTGACTGGAGTGATACTGGGTTGTTGTACTGGTGGATAAACTGGACAGACAGTTCCTACTGCATAGTAGTATTGGACTGTAGTTGGTGCTGCGTGGATTATATCAGTTGGTGCTGCGTGGATTATATCAATTGGTGCTGTGTGGATTATATCAGTTGGTGCTGTGTGGATTATATCAGTTGGTGCTGTGTGGATTATATCAGTTGGTGCTGCGTGGATTATATCAGTTGGTGCTGCGTGGATTATATCAATTGGTGCTGCGTGGATTATATCAGTTGGTGCTGCGTGGATTATATCAGTTGGTGCTGTGTGGATTATATCAGTTGGTGCTGCGTGGATTATATCAGTTGGTGCTGCGTGGATTATATCAATTGGTGCTGTGTGGATTATATCAGTTGGTGCTGCGTGATTATATCAATTGGTGCTGTGTGGATTATATCAGTTGGTGCTGCGTGGATTATATCAGTTGGTGCTGCGGATTATATCAATTGGTGCTGTGTGGATTATATCAGCTGGTGCCGCGTGGATTATATCAGTTGGTGCTGTGTGGATTATATCAGTTGGTGCTGCTTGGATTATATCAGTTGGTGCTGCGTGGATTATATCAATTGGTGCTGCGGATTATAGCAGTTGGTGCTGTGTGGATTATATCAATTGGTGCTGCTTGGATTATATCAGTTGGTGCTGCGTGGATTATATCAATTGGTGCTGCGTGGATTATAGCAGTTGGTGCTGCGTGGATTATATCAATTGGTGCTGCGTGGATTATATCAGTTGGTGCTGCGTGGATTATATCAGTTGGTGCTGTGTGGATTATATCAATTGGTGCTGCGGATTATATCAATTGGTGCTGCGTGGATTATATCAGTTGGTGCTGTGTGGATTATATCAATTGCTGCTGCGTGGATTATATCAATTGGTGCTGCGTGGATTATATCAATTGGTGCTGCGTGGATTATAGCAGTTGGTGCTGCGTGGATTATATCAATTGGTGCCGTGGATTATATCAGTTGGTGCTGCGTGGATTATAGCAGTTGGTGCTGCGTGATTATATCAATTGGTGCTGCGTGGATTATATCAGTTGGTGCTGGGCGTGGATTATATCAATTGGTGCTGCGTGGATTATATCAGTTGGTGCTGCGTGGATTATATCAATTGGTGCTGCTTGGATTATATCAGTTGGTGCTGCGTGGATTATATCAGTTGGTGCTGCGTGGATTATATCAATTGGTGCTGCGTGGATTATAGCAGCTGGTGCTGCGTGGATTATATCAATTGTGCTGCGTGGGATTATATCAATTGGTGCTGCGTGGATTATATCAGTTGGTGCTGTGTGGATTATATCAATTGGTGCTGCGTGGATTATATCAATTGGTGCCGCGTGATTATATCAGTTGGTGCTGCGTGGGATTATATCAGTTGGTGCTGTGTGGATTATATCAATTGCTGCCGCGGGATTATATCAATTGTGCTGCGTGATTATATCAATTGGTGCCGCGTGGATTATAGCAGTTGGTGCTGCGTGATTATATCAATTGGTGCTGCGGATTATATCAGTTGGTGCTGCGTGGATTATAGCAGTTGGTGCCGCGTGGATTATATCAATTGGTGCTGGCGTGATTATATCAGTTGGTGCTGCGGATTATATCAATTGTGCCGCGTGGATTATATCAGTTGGTGCTGCGCGGGATTATATCAGTTGGTGCTGTGTGGATTATATCAATTGCTGCCGCGTGATTATATCAATTGGTGCTGCGATTATATCAGTTGGTGCTCGTGGATTATATCAGTTGGTGCTGGGCGTGGATTATATCAATTGGTGCTGCGTGGATTATATCAGTTGGTGCCGCGTGATTATATCAGTTGGTGCTGGCGTGGATTATATCAGTTGGTGCCGCGTGGATTATATCAGTTGGTGCTGGGCGTGGATTATATCAGTTGGTGCCGCGGGATTATATCAGTTGGTGCTGCGTGGATTATATCAGTTGGTGCTGGCGTGGATTATATCAGTTGGTGCTGGCGTGATTATATCAGCTGGTGCCGGGCGTGGATTATATCAGTTGGTGCTGCATGGATTATATCAGTTGGTGCTGCGTGGATTATATCAGTTGGTGCTGCGTGGATTATATCAATTGGTGCTACATACTTTACACAGGGATTAGGTATAGTACTATGTTTTTGCTTGGGCTGGGTTGTTTTGTACTGGTAGTTTTTATTCTGTCCTATCTGTGCCATAACTGTCAGACTAGACATTACAAATCTCAATGATAGACATGCCAAAACAATGACTAGCTACATTGTTTTCTGAAGTGGGATAGGCTGTATTTTAATAGTGGTAGTGTTTCTATAGTATCTGATTCTTCATCCATATGTCACAGTTAATAATAGATATCTCACTGACTGACTGGCCACACCAATACAATGACCAGCTATAGTGTCCTTAATCTTCTCACCACTCCTATCTAGCCATCTATCCTGGGTCAGAGCGAGGCAGTGGGAGAATTATGTCTTCATTTTTCAGAAATCAAAGGCTGAGAGTTTAATTATTCATTGCATCTAAATAGGTCACTGCCTCTTATTATGAGTGGCAAGCAGAGGAAGTGGTACACAGAGAAGGAAAGAGAGAGAGAGAGATAGAGAGGTGGGTAGAGAGAGAGAGGCAGAGATATATGGAGAGAGAGAGAGGGATAGAAAGAGAGAGAGAGAGAGAGAGAGAGAGAGAGAGAGAGAGAGAGAGAGAGAGAGAGAGAGAGAGAGGTGGGTAGAGAGAGAGAGGCAGAGATATATGGAGAGAGAGAGGGATAGAGAGGTGGGTAGAGAGAGAGAGATAGAGAGAGGTGGGTAGAGAGAGAGAGATAGAGAGGTGGGTAGAGAGAGAGAGAGATATAGAGAGGTGGGTAGAGAGAGAGAGACAGAGATATATGGAGAGAGAGGGATAGAAAGAGAGAGAGAGATAGAGAGAGGTGGGTAGAGAGAGAGAGGGATAGAAAGAGAGAGAGAGATAGAGAGGTGGGTAGAGAGAGAGGCAGAGATATATGGAGAGAGAGAGGGATAGAAAGAGAGAGAGAGAGAGAGAGAGAGAGAGAGAGAGAGGTGGGTAGAGAGAGAGGCAGAGATATATATGGAGAGAGAGAGGGATAGAAAGAGAGAGAGGGATAGAGAGGTGGGTAGAGAGAGAGGCATAGATATATGGAGAGAGAGAGGGATAGAAAGAGAGAGAGAGAGAGAGAGAGAGAGAGAGAGAGAGAGAGAGAGAGAGAGAGGTGGGTAGAGAGAGAAGCAGAGATATATGGAGAGAGAGAGGGATAGAAAAGAGAGAGAGAGATAGAGAGGTGGGTAGAGAGAGAGGCAGCGATATATGGAGAGAGAGAGGGATAGAAAGAGAGAGAGAGAGAGAGAGAGAGAGAGAGAGGTGGGTAGAGAGAGAGGCAGAGATATATGGAGAGAGAGAGGGATAGAAAGAGAGAGAGAGAGAGAGGGGTGGGTAGAGAGAGAGAGGCAGAGATATATGGAGAGAGAGAGGGATAGAAAGAGAGAGAGAGAGAGAGAGAGAGAGAGAGAGAGAGAGAGAGGTGGGTAGAGAGAGAGAGGCAGAGATATATGGAGAGAGAGGGATAGAAAGAGAGAGAAAGATAGAGAGGTGGGTAGAGAGAGAGAGGCAGAGATATATGGAGAGAGAGAGGGATAGAAAGAGAAGAGAGAGAGAGAGAGAGAGAGAGAGAGAGAGGTGGGTAGAGAGAGAGAGAGGCAGAGATATATGGAGAGAGAGGGATAGAAAAGAGAGAAAGATAGAGAGGTGGGAGAGAGAGAGAGAGGCAGAGATATATGGAGAGAGAGGGATAGAAAGAGAGAGAGAGGTGGGTAGAGAGAGAGAGAGATAGAGAGGTGGGTAGAGAGAGAGATAGAGAGAGGTGGGTAGAGAGAGAGAGATAGAGAGGTGGGTAGAGAGAGAGAGATATAGAGAGGTGGGTAGAGAGAGAGAGACAGAGATATATGGAGAGAGAGAGGGATAGAAAGAGAGAGAGAGATAGAGAGAGGTGGGTAGAGAGAGAGAGGCAGAGATATATGGAGAGAGAGAGGGATAGAAAGAGAGAGAGAGAGAGAGAGAGAGAGAGAGAGAGAGAGAGAGAGAGAGAGAGAGAGAGAGAGAGAGAGAGGTGGGTAGAGAGAGAGGCAGAGATATATGGAGAGAGAGAGGGATAGAAAGAGAGAGAGAGAGAGAGAGGTGGGTAGAGAGAGAGGCAGAGATATATGGAGAGAGAGAGGGATAGAAAGAGAGAGAGAGATAGAGAGAGGTGGGTAGAGAGAGAGAGGCAGAGATATATGGAGAGAGAGAGGGATAGAAAGAGAGAGAGAGATAGAGAGAGGTGGGTAGAGAGAGAGAGGCAGAGATATATGGAGAGAGAGAGGGATAGAAAGAGAGAGAGAGATAGAGAGGTGGGTAGAGAGAGAGAGGCAGAGATATATGGAGAGAGAGAGGGATAGAAAGAGAGAGAGAGAGAGAGAGGTGGGTAGAGAGAGAGGCAGAGATATATGGAGAGAGAGAGGGATAGAAAGAGAGAGAGAGAGAGAGAGAGAGGTGGGTAGAGAGAGAGGCAGAGATATATGGAGAGAGAGGGATAGAAAGAGAGAGAGAGATAGAGAGGTGGGTAGAGAGAGAGGCAGAGATATATGGAGAGAGAGAGGGATAGAAAGAGAGAGAGAGAGAGAGAGAGAGAGAGAGAGAGAGAGAGAGAGAGAGAGAGGTGGGTAGAGAGAGAGGCAGAGATATATGGAGAGAGAGAGGGATAGAAAGAGAGAGAGAGAGAGAGAGAGAGAGAGAGAGAGGTGGGTAGAGAGAGAGGCAGAGATATATGGAGAGAGAGAGGGATAGAAAGAGAGAGAGAGAGAGAGAGAGAGAGAGAGAGAGAGAGAGAGAGAGAGAGAGGTGGGTAGAGAGAGAGGCAGAGATATATGGAGAGAGAGAGGGATAGAAAGAAAGAGAGAGATAGAGAGGTGGGTAGAGAGAGAGGCAGAGATATATGGAGAGAGAGAGGGATAGAAAGAGAGAGAGAGAGAGAGAGAGAGAGAGAGAGAGAGAGAGAGAGGTGGGTAGAGAGAGAGGCAGAGATATATGGAGAGAGAGAGGGATAGAAAGAGAGAGAGAGAGAGAGAGGTGGGTAGAGAGAGAGGCAGATATATGGAGAGAGAGAGGGATAGAAAAGAGAGAGAGATAGAGAGGTGGGTAGAGAGAGA
>NC_068450.1:11145777-11163277 GCF_023373465.1 Oncorhynchus keta | reverse complement strand
GGGTTATCAAAACAGAAGGGTTATCACAACAGAAGGGTTATCAAAACAGAAGGGTTATCACAACAGAAGGGTTATCACAACAGAAGGGGTTATCACAACAGAAGGGTTATCACAACAGAAGGGGTTATCACAACAGAAGGGTTATCACAACAGAAGGGTTATCACAACAGAAGGGTTATCAAAACAGAAGGGTTATCACAACAGAAGGGTTATAATATATATAATAATATATGCCATTTAGCAGACGCTTTATCCAAAGCGACTTACAGTCATGTGTGCATACATTCTACGTATGGGTGGTCCCGGGAATCGAACCCACTAACCTGGCGTTACAAGCGCCATGCTCTACCAACTGAGCTACAGAAGGACACAACAGAAGGGTTATCACAACAGAAGGGTTAACACAACAGAAGGGTTATCACAACAGAATGGTTATCACAACAGAATGGTTATCACAACAGAAGGGTTATCACAACAGAAGGGTTATCAAAACAGAAGGGTTATCACAACAGAAGGGTTATCAAAACATAAGGGTTATCACAACAGAAGGGGTTATCACAACAGAAGGGTTATCACAACAGAAGGGTTATCACAACAGAAGCGTTATCACAACAGAAGGGTTAACACAACAGAAGGGTTATCACAACAGAAGGGGTTATCACAACAGAAGGGTTATCACAACAGAAGGGTTATCAAAACAGAAGGGTTATCACAACAGAAGGGGTTATCACAACAGAATGGTTAACACAACAGAAGGGTTATCACAACAGAAGGGTTATCAAAACAGAAGGGTTATCACAACAGAAGGGTTATCACAACAGAAGGGTTATCAAAACAGAAGGGTTATCACAACAGAAGGGTTATCACAACAGAAGGGTTATCAAAACAGAAGGGTTATCACAACAGAAGGGTTATCAAAACAGAAGGGTTATCACAACAGAAGGGTTATCACAACAGAAGGGTTATCACAACAGAAGGGTTATCAAAACAGAAGGGTTATCACAACAGAAGGGTTATCAAAACAGAAGGGTTATCACAACAGAAGGGTTATCAAAACAGAAGGGTTATCACAACAGAAGGGTTATCACAACAGAAGGGTTATCACAACAGAAGGGGTATCAAAACAGAAGGGTTGTCACAACAGAAGGGTTATCACAACAGAAGGGTTATCACAACAGAAGGGTTATCAAAACAGAAGGGTTATCAAAACAGAAGGGTTATCACAACAGAAGGGTTATCAAAATAGAAGGGTTATCACAACAGAATGGTTATCACAACAGAAGGGTTATCACAACAGAAGGGTTATCAAAACAGAAGGGTTATCACAACAGAAGGGTTATCAAAACAGAAGGGTTATCACAACAGAAGGGTTATCAAAACAGAAGGGTTATCACAACAGAAGGGTTATCAAAACAGAAGGGTTATCACAACAGAAGGGTTATCAAAACAGAAGGGTTATCACAACAGAAGGGTTATCAAAACAGAAGGGTTAACACAACAGAAGGGTTATCACAACAGAAGGGTTATCAAAACAGAAGGGTTATCACAACAGAAGGGTTATCACAACAGAAGGGTCCATGAGTTGCTGCATGGGGCTTCATCCATGTAAACTGAACAGAGGATCTACCCAGTTAGCTAACCATTTTTGGTCCCCTGAAATGTTCTTTGAAATCTCCATTTATAATTGTATTTAATATTAAACCTAACATTATGTTCTCCAGTAACATTTGACACACCGGAATATAAATTGTTGATATATAAATAGTAAGCATTACAGGAACAAGAATATCATCTTTGAGGAACATCTACTCAACGTGTGTGAGAGCGTCCCTGCCGTTTGACATAGGCCATAGCCATTCCTACCATTCTGGCACTCTGTGTTATTGTGGGGCGGCAGGGTAGCCTAGTGGTTAGAGCGTTGGACTAGTAACCGGAAGGTTGCATGTTCAACCCCCCGAGCTAACAAGGTACAAATCTGTCGTTCTGCCCCCGAACAAGGCAGTTCCTAGGCCGTCAATGAAAATAAGATTTTTTTCTTAACTGACTTGCCTAGTTCAAATAAAGTTAAAATAAAAAGTGTTGTGTGTGTTCTGAATCTCCAGTATCTGTTGTTAGCAATTTATGTTATTCTTCAATAACACAAACTCCAAAGCAAATCTGGGGGAGGAAAATAGGTTTATTCAAAGAGGACACGTCACACAGGGAGGTAGATGGTCATTCTCCCCTGTCCTCAGTGATGCTCTTTCCTGTGATTCTCTCCAGTGATTCTCTCTCAGTGATTCTCTCCAGTGGTTCTCTCCAGTGATTCTCTCTCAGTGATTCTCTCTCAGTGATTCTCTCCAGTGATTCTCTCTCAGTGATTCTCTCTCAGTGATTCTCTCCAGTGATTCTCTCTCAGTGATTCTCTCTCAGTGATTCTCTCCAGTGATTCTCTCTCAGTGATTCTCTCCAGTGATTCTCTCTCAGTGATTCTCTCTCAGTGATTCTCTCTCAGTGATTCTCTCTCAGTGATTCTCTCCAGTGATTCTCTCCAGTGATTCTCTCCAGTGATTCTCTCCAGTGATTCTCTAGTGATTCTCTCCAGTGATTCTCTCCAGTGATTCTCTCCAGTGATTCTCTCTCAGTGATTCTCTCTCAGTGATTCTCTCCAGTGATTCTCTCCAGTGATTCTCTCTCAGTGATTCTCTCCAGTGATTCTCTCTCAGTGATTCTCTCCAGTGATTCTCTCCAGTGATTCTCTCCAGTGATTCTCTCCAGTGATTCTCTCTCAGTGATTCTCTCTCAGTGATTCTCTCTCAGTGATTCTCCCCAGTGATTCTCTCTCAGTGATTCTCTCCAGTGATTCTCTCTCAGTGATTCTCTCTCAGTGATTCTCTCCAGTGATTCTCTCTCAGTGATTCTCTCCAGTGATTCTCTCTCAGTGATTCTCTCCAGTGATTCTCTCCAGTGATTCTCTCTCAGTGATTCTCTCTCAGTGATTCTCTCCAGTGATTCTCTCTCAGTGATTCTCTCCAGTGATTCTCTCTCAGTGATTCTCTCTCAGTGATTCTCTCTCAGTGATTCTCTCTCAGTGATTCTCTCTCAGTGATTCTCTCCAGTGATTCTCTCTCAGTGATTCTCTCCAGTGATTCTCTCTCAGTGATTCTCTCTCAGTGATTCTCTCCAGTGATTCTCTCTCAGTGATTCTCTCTAAGTGATTCTCTCTAAGTGATTCTCTCTAAGTGATTCTCTCCAGAACAAAGGAACAGCATGTAGTTGTATAATCCTTGCAATAAAACCAGCCAATGGCCAAATAACTAGTATCCTATTTCAGAAGACATATTCCTCCCATGTCTCTGAACCATGGATCAATAATTCCCTATTACAGAAAAAACAATTTCCATTGATCGTTACTACTCTTTTGACTTATCGTCCTTTTGACCTCTACTCCTCTGTCTCTGCGTTGTGTGTTTATCTTCGACATATTGCAGATGGCTACACCACTGATGACATTGAGTTCTACTGGCGAGGGGGAGATGGAGCAGTGTCTGGGGTGGAGAGAATAGAGCTGCCTCAGTTCTCCATCGTGGACTACAAGCTGGTCTCCAAGAACGTGGTCTTCTCTACAGGTACACAGTGGTGGCCGTTTTGATACCTATGTAGCGTATGTGGGAACTCTTTAAAGACTGTTGGAAAAGCATTCCTCATGATTACTGGTTGAGAGAATGCCAAGAGTGTGATAACCTGTCAAAAGGCAAAGGGTGGCTACTTTGAAGAATCTCAAATCTAAAATATATTTTAATTTGGTTACACCATTTTGGTTACTAAATGATTCCACATGTGTTATTTCATAGTTTTGATGTCTTCACTATTATTCTACAATGTAGAAACTAGTCCAAATAAAGCAAACCCCTGGAATGAGTAGGTGCTGTATATCTATGGCTACACAGTGGCTTTTCAGGGGATGATCCACAGATATTCTGTATATTACCTTTCTCTGCTTTTACACTTCTGATCCCTCCACTTCAGGTCATTATTTGTAAAAGACAATGTATTCTTAATGGTTTACCTGGTTTAATAAAGCAAAATAAAATACATACAGTTCTGTCTGTTTTCCTCCATGCAGGTTCCTACCCACGCCTGTCTCTGAGCTTCAAGCTGAAGAGGAACATCGGCTACTTTATCCTCCAGACCTACATGCCCTCTATCCTGATCACCATCCTGTCTTGGGTCTCCTTCTGGATCAACTATGATGCCTCCGCTGCCAGAGTGGCCCTGGGTAAGACTGCCCATCAAATTCGATCAATAAAGTTATCGAGATTTCATCAGTCAATCAACCAATCAATCCGTAAATCAAATTAAACTTAGACATTAAATGACGATGTTTACAAACGTTGTTGTCATAGTGTTTGCATCGTTCTAAAATGTCGTAGAACATGCGTTGTTGCCATAGTGTAGAACATACGTTGTTGTCATAGTGTTAGAACATACGTTGTTGTCATAGTGTTAGAACATGCGTTGTTGCCATAGTGTAGAACATACATTGTTGTCATAGTGTTAGAACATGCGTTGTTGTCATAGTGTTAGAACATGCGTTGTTGTCATAGTGTTAGAACATGCGTTGTTGTCATACTGTTAGAACATGCGTTGTTGTCAGTGTTAGAACATGCGTTGTTGTCATAGTGTTAGAACATGCGTTGTTGTCATAGTGTTAGAACATGCGTTGTTGTCATAGTGTTAGAACATGCGTTGTTGTCATAGTGTAGAACATACATTGTTGTCATAGTGTTAGAACATGCGTTGTTGTCATAGTGTTAGAACATACGTTGTTGTCATAGTGTTAGAACATACGTTGTTGTCATAGTGTTAGATCATGCGTTGTTGTCATAGTGTTAGAACATGCGTTGTTGTCATAGTGTTAGAACATGCATTGTTGTCATAGTGTTAGAACATGCGTTGTTGTCATAGTGTTAGAACATGCGTTGTTGTCATAGTGTTAGAACATACGTTGTTGTCATAGTGTTAGAACATGCGTTGTTGTCATAGTGTTAGAACATACGTTGTTGTCATAGTGTTAGAACATGCGTTGTTGTCATAGTGTTAGAACATGCGTTGTTGTCATACTGTTAGAACATGCGTTGTTGTCAGTGTTAGAACATGCGTTGTTGTCATAGTGTTAGAACATGCGTTGTTGTCATAGTGTTAGAACATGCGTTGTTGTCATAGTGTTAGAACATGCGTTGTTGTCATAGTGTAGAACATACATTGTTGTCATAGTGTTAGAACATGCGTTGTTGTCATAGTGTTAGAACATACGTTGTTGTCATAGTGTTAGAACATGCGTTGTTGTCATAGTGTAGAACATGCGTTGTTGTCATAGTGTTAGAACATGCGTTGTTGTCATAGTGTAGAACATACGTTGTTGTCATAGTGTTAGAACATGCGTTGTTGTCATAGTGTTAGAACATGCGTTGTTGTCATAGTGTAGAACATACATTGTTGTCATAGTGTTAAAACATGCGTTGTTGTCATAGTGTTAGAACATGCGTTGTTGTCATAGTGTTAGAACATGCGTTGTTGTCATAGTGTAGAACATGCGTTGTTGTCATAGTGTAGAACATGCGTTGTTGTCATAGTGTAGAACATGCGTTGTTGTCATAGTGTAGAACATGCGTTGTTGTCATAGTGTAGAACATGCGTTGTTGTCATAGTGTTAGAACATGCGTTGTTGTCATAGTGTTAGAACATGCGTTGTTGTCATAGTGTTAGAACATACGTTGTTGTCATAGTGTTAGAACATGCGTTGTTGTTATAGTGTAGAACATGCGTTTGTTGTCATAGTGTAGAACATGCGTTGTTGTCATAGTGTTAGAACATGCGTTGTTGTCATAGTGTTAGAACATGCGTTGTTGTCATAGTGTTAGAACATACGTTGTTGTCATAGTGTTAGAACATGCGTTGTTGTCATAGTGTTAGAACATGCGTTGTTGTCATAGTGTTAGAACATGCGTTGTTGTCATAGTGTTAGAACATGCGTTGTTGTCATAGTGTTAGAACATACGTTGTTGTCATAGTGTAGAACATGCGTTGTTGTCATAGTGTTAGAACATGCGTTGTTGTCATAGTGTTAGAACATGCGTTGTTGTCATAGTGTAGAACATGCGTTGTTGTCATAGTGTTAGAACATGCGTTGTTGTCATAGTGTTAGAACATACATTGTTGTCATAGTGTTAGAACATGCGTTGTTGTCATAGTGTAGAACATGCGTTGTTGTCATCGTGTTAGAACATGCGTTGTTGTCATAGTGTAGAACATGCGTTGTTGTCATAGTGTTAGAACATACGTTGTTGTCATAGTGTAGAACATGCGTTGTTGTCATAGTGTAGAACATACGTTGTTGCCATAGTGTTAGAACATGCGTTGTTGTCATAGTGTTAGAACATGCGTTGTTGTCATAGTGTTAGAACATGCGTTGTTGTCATAGTGTTAGAACATGCGTTGTTGTCATAGTGTTAGAACATGCGTTGTTGTCATAGTGTTAGAACATGCGTTGTTGTCATAGTGTTAGAACATACGTTGTTGTCATAGTGTTAGAACATGCGTTGTTGTCATAGTGTTAGAACATGCGTTGTTGTCATAGTGTTAGAACATGCGTTGTTGTCATAGTGTTAGAACATGCGTTGTTGTCATAGTGTTAGAACATGCGTTGTTGTCATAGTGTTAGAACATGCGTTGTTGTCATAGTGTTAGAACATGCGTTGTTGTCATAGTGTTAGAACATGCGTTGTTGTCATAGTGTTAGAACATACGTTGTTGTCATAGTGTTAGAACATGCGTTGTTGTCATAGTGTTAGAACATACGTTGTTGTCATAGTGTTAGAACATGCGTTGTTGTCATAGTGTTAGAACATACGTTGTTGTCATAGTGTTAGAACATGCGTTGTTGTCATAGTGTAGAACATACGTTGTTGTCATAGTGTTAGAACATGCGTTGTTGTCATAGTGTTAGAACATGCATTGTTGTCATAGTGTTAGAACATGCGTTGTTGTCATCGTGTTAGAACATGCGTTGTTGTCATAGTGCAGAACATGCGTTGTTGTCATAGTGTTAGAACATACGTTGTTGTCATAGTGTAGAACATGCGTTGTTGTCATAGTGTAGAACATACGTTGTTGCCATAGTGTTAGAACATGCGTTGTTGTCATAGTGTTAGAACATGCGTTGTTGTCATAGTGTTAGAACATGCGTTGTTGTCATAGTGTTAGAACATGCGTTGTTGTCATAGTGTTAGAACATGCGTTGTTGTCATAGTGTTAGAAACATGCGTTGTTGTCATAGTGTTAGAACATGCGTTGTTGTCATAGTGTTAGAACATGCGTTGTTGTCATAGTGTTAGAACATACGTTGTTGTCATAGTGTTAGAACATGCGTTGTTGTCATAGTGTTAGAACATGCGTTGTTGTCATAGTGTTAGAACATGCGTTGTTGTCATAGTGTTAGAACATGCGTTGTTGTCATAGTGTTAGAACATGCGTTGTTGTCATAGTGTTAGAACATGCGTTGTTGTCATAGTGTTAGAACATGCGTTGTTGTCATAGTGTTAGAACATACGTTGTTGTCATAGTGTTAGAACATACGTTGTTGTCATAGTGTTAGAACATACGTTGTTGTCATAGTGTTAGAACATGCGTTGTTGTCATAGTGTTAGAACATACGTTGTTGTCATAGTGTTAGAACATGCGTTGTTGTCATAGTGTAGAACATACGTTGTTGTCATAGTGTTAGAACATGCGTTGTTGTCATAGTGTTAGAACATGCGTTGTTGTCAGTGTTAGAACATGCGTTGTTGTCATAGTGTTAGAACATGCGTTGTTGTCATAGTGTTAGAACATGCGTTGTTGTCATAGTGTTAGAACATGCGTTGTTGTCATAGTGTTAGAACATGCGTTGTTGTCAGTGTTAGAACATACGTTGTTGTCATAGTGTTAGAACATGCGTTGTTGTCATAGTGTTAGAACATGCGTTGTTGTCATAGTGTTAGAACATGCGTTGTTGTCATAGTGTTAGAACATGCGTTGTTGTCATAGTGTTAGAACATACGTTGTTGTCATAGTGTTACAACATACGTTGTTGTCATAGTGTTAGAACATGCGTTGTTGTCAGTGTTAGAACATACGTTGTTGTCATAGTGTAGAACATGCGTTGTTGTCATAGTGTTAGAACATGCGTTGTTGTCATAGTGTTAGAACATGCGTTGTTGTCATAGTGTAGAACATGCGTTGTTGTCATAGTGTTAGAACATGCGTTGTTGTCATAGTGTTAGAACATACGTTGTTGTCATAGTGTTAGAACATGCGTTGTTGTCATAGTGTAGAACATGCGTTGTTGTCAGTGTTAGAACATGCGTTGTTGTCATAGTGCAGAACATGCGTTGTTGTCATAGTGTTAGAACATACGTTGTTGTCATAGTGTAGAACATGCGTTGTTGTTATAGTGTAGAACATACGTTGTTGTCATAGTGTTAGAACATGCGTTGTTGTCATAGTGTTAGAACATGCGTTGTTGTCATAGTGTTAGAACATGCGTTGTTGTCATAGTGTTAGAACATGCGTTGTTGTCATAGTGTTAGAACATGCGTTGTTGTCATAGTGTTAGAACATGCGTTGTTGTCATAGTGTTAGAACATGCGTTGTTGTCATAGTGTTAGAACATACGTTGTTGTCATAGTGTTAGAACATGCGTTGTTGTCATAGTGTTAGAACATGCGTTGTTGTCATAGTGTTAGAACATGCGTTGTTGTCATAGTGTTAGAACATGCGTTGTTGTCATAGTGTTAGAACATGCGTTGTTGTCATAGTGTTAGAACATGCGTTGTTGTCATAGTGTTAGAACATGCGTTGTTGTCATAGTGTTAGAACATACGTTGTTGTCATAGTGTTAGAACATACGTTGTTGTCATAGTGTTAGAACATACGTTGTTGTCATAGTGTTAGAACATGCGTTGTTGTCATAGTGTTAGAACATACGTTGTTGTCATAGTGTTAGAACATGCGTTGTTGTCATAGTGTAGAACATACGTTGTTGTCATAGTGTTAGAACATGCGTTGTTGTCATAGTGTTAGAACATGCGTTGTTGTCATAGTGTTAGAACATACGTTGTTGTCATAGTGTAGAACATACGTTGTTGTCATAGTGTTAGAACATGCGTTGTTGTCATAGTGTTAGAACATGCGTTGTTGTCATAGTGTTAGAACATGCGTTGTTGTCATAGTGTTAGAACATGCGTTGTTGTCATAGTGTAGAACATGCGTTGTTGTCATAGTGTTAGAACATACGTTGTTGTCATAGTGTTAGAACATGCGTTGTTGTCATAGTGTAGAACATACGTTGTTGTCATAGTGTAGAACATGCGTTGTTGTCATAGTGTAGAACATACGTTGTTGTCATAGTGTAGAACATGCGTTGTTGTCATAGTGTAGAACATACGTTGTTGTCATAGTGTAGAACATACGTTGTTGTCATAGTGTAGAACATACGTTGTTGTCATAGTGTAGAACATGCGTTGTTGTCATAGTGTTAGAACATACGTTGTTGTCATAGTGTTAGAACATGCGTTGTTGTCATAGTGTAGAACATACGTTGTTGTCATAGTGTTAAAACATGCGTTGTTGTCATAGTGTTAGAACATGCGTTGTTGTCATAGTGTTAGAACATGCGTTGTTGTCATAGTGTAGAACATGCGTTGTTGTCATAGTGTAGAACATACGTTGTTGTCATAGTGTTAGAACATGCGTTGTTGTCATAGTGTTAGAACATGCGTTGTTGTCATAGTGTTAGAACATGCGTTGTTGTCATAGTGTTAGAACATGCGTTGTTGTCATAGTGTTAGAACATGCGTTGTTGTCATAGTGTTAGAACATGCGTTGTTGTCATAGTGTTAGAACATGCGTTGTTGTCATAGTGTTAGAACATGCGTTGTTGTCATAGTGTTAGAACATGCGTTGTTGTCATAGTGTTTGAACATGCGTTGTTGTCATAGTGTTAGAACATGCGTTGTTGTCATAGTGTTAGAACATGCGTTGTTGTCATAGTGTTAGAACATGCGTTGTTGTCATAGTGTAGAACATACATTGTTGTCATAGTGTTAGAACATACGTTGTTGTCATAGTGTTAAAACATACGTTGTTGTCATAGTGTTAGAACATACGTTGTTGTCATAGTGTTAAAACATGCGTTGTTGTCATAGTGTTAGAACATACGTTGTTGTCATAGTGTTAGAACATGCGTTGTTGTCATAGTGTTAGAACATGCGTTGTTGTCATAGTGTTAGAACATACGTTGTTGTCATAGTGTTAAAACATGCGTTGTTGTCATAGTGTTAGAACATGCGTTGTTGTCATAGTGTTAGAACATGCGTTGTTGTCATAGTGTTAGAACATGCGTTGTTTTCATAGTGTTAGAACATGCGTTGTTGTCATAGTGTTAGAACATGCGTTGTTGTCAGTGTTAGAACATGCGTTGTTGTCATAGTGTAGAACATACGTTGTTGTCATAGTGTAGAACATACGTTGTTGTCATAGTGTAGAACATACGTTGTTGTCATAGTGTAGAACATGCTTGTTGTCATAGTGTTAGAACATACGTTGTTGTCATAGTGTTAGAACATGCGTTGTTGTCATAGTGTAGAACATACGTTGTTGTCATAGTGTTAAAACATGCGTTGTTGTCATAGTGTTAGAACATGCGTTGTTGTCATAGTGTTAGAACATGCGTTGTTGTCATAGTGTAGAACATGCGTTGTTGTCATAGTGTAGAACATACGTTGTTGTCATAGTGTTAGAACATGCGTTGTTGTCATAGTGTTAGAACATGCGTTGTTGTCATAGTGTTAGAACATGCGTTGTTGTCATAGTGTTAGAACATGCGTTGTTGTCATAGTGTTAGAACATGCGTTGTTGTCATAGTGTTAGAACATGCGTTGTTGTCATAGTGTTAGAACATGCGTTGTTGTCATAGTGTTAGAACATGCGTTGTTGTCATAGTGTTAGAACATGCGTTGTTGTCATAGTGTTTGAACATGCGTTGTTGTCATAGTGTTAGAACATGCGTTGTTGTCATAGTGTTAGAACATGCGTTGTTGTCATAGTGTTAGAACATGCGTTGTTGTCATAGTGTTAGAAACATACATTGTTGTCATAGTGTTAGAACATACGTTGTTGTCATAGTGTTAAAACATGCGTTGTTGTCATAGTGTTAGAACATACGTTGTTGTCATAGTGTTAAACATGCGTTGTTGTCATAGTGTTAGAACATACGTTGTTGTCATAGTGTTAGAACATGCGTTGTTGTCATAGTGTTAGAACATGCGTTGTTGTCATAGTGTTAGAACATGCGTTGTTGTCATAGTGTTAGAACATACGTTGTTGTCATAGTGTTAAAACATGCGTTGTTGTCATAGTGTTAGAACATGCGTTGTTGTCATAGTGTTAGAACATGCGTTGTTGTTGTCATACGTGTTAGAACATGCGTTGTTTGTTGTCATAGTGTTAGAACATGCGTTGTTGTCATAGTGTTAGAACATGCGTTGTTGTCAGTGTTAGAACATGCGTTGTTGTCATAGTGTTAGAACATGCGTTGTTGTCATAGTGTTAGAACATGCGTTGTTGTCATAGTGTTAGAACATGCGTTGTTGTCAGTGTTAGAACATACGTTTGTTGTCATAGTGTTAGAACATGCGTTGTTGTCATAGTGTTACAACATACGTTGTTGTCATAGTGTTAGAACATGCGTTGTTGTCAGTGTTAGAACATGCGTTGTTGTCATAGTGTTAGAACATGCGTTGTTGTCATAGTGTTAGAACATGTTGTTGTTGTCATAGTGTTAGAACATGTGTTGTTGTCAGTGTTAGAACATGAACATGAAACATACTGTTGTTGTCGTTGTTGTCATAGTGTTAGAACATGCGTTGTTGTCATAGTGTTAGAACATGCGTTGTTGTCAGTGTTAGAACATGCGTTGTTGTCATAGTGTTAGAACATGCGTTGTTGTCATAGTGTTAGGAACATGCGTTGTTGTCATACTGTTAGAACATGCGTTGTTGTCATAGTGTTAGAACATGCGTTGTTGTCATAGTGTTGTAGAACATGCGTTGTTGTCATAGTGTTAGAACATACGTTGTTGTCATAGTGTTAGAACATGCGTTGTTGTCATAGTGTTAGAACATGCGTTTGTTGTGCGTTGTTGTCATAGTGTTAGAACATGCGTTGTCATACTGTTGTCATGTTGTGTTAGAACATGCGTTGTTGTCATAGTGTTAGAACATACGTTGTTGTCATAGTGTTAGAACATACGTTGTTGTCATAGTGTTAGAACATGCGTCATACTGTTAGAACATGCGTTGTTGCTCATAGTGTTAGAACATGCGTTGTTGTCATAGTGTTAGAACATGCGTTGTTGTCATAGTGTTAGAACATGCGTTGTTGTCATAGTGTTAGAACATGCGTTGTTGTCATAGTGTTAGAACATACGTTGTTGTCATAGTGTTAGAACATGCGTTGTTGTCATAGTGTTTAGACATGCATTGTTGTCATAGTGCGTTGTCATATTGTAGAACATACGTTGTTGTCATAGTGTAGAACATGCGTTGTTGTCATAGTGTAGAACATACGTTGTTGTCATAGTGTTAGAACATGCGTTGTTGTCATAGTGTTAGAACATGCGTTGTTGTCATAGTGTTAGAACATGCGTTGTTGTCATAGTGTTAGAACATGCGTTGTTGTCATAGTGTTAGAACATGCGTTGTTGTCATAGTGTTAGAACAACAGTGTAGAACATACGTTGTTGTCATAGTGTTAGAACATACGTTTTTGTCATAGTGTAGAACATACGTTGTTGTCATAGTGTAGAACATACGTTGTTGTCATCGCGGTTAGAACATGCGTTGTTGTCATAGTGTTAGAACATGCGTTGTTGTCATAGTGTTAGAACATGCGTTGTTGTCATAGTGTTAGAACATTTGTTGTCATCATGTTGTCATAGTGTAGAACATGCGTTGTTGTCATAGTGTTAGAACATGCGTTGTTGTCATAGTGTTTGCTGTCATTCTAAAATGTTGTTTAGAACATGTGTTGTTGTCATAGTGTTAGAACATGCGTTGTTGTTGTCATAGTGTTAGAACATGCGTTGTTGTCATAGTGTTAACAGAAGGGGTTATCACAACAGAAGGGTTATCACAACAGAAGGGTTATCACAACAGAAGGGTTATCAAAACAGAAGGGTTATCACAACAGAAGGGTTATAATATATATAATAATATATGCCATTTAGCAGACGCTTTATCCAAAGCGACTTACAGTCATGTGTGCATACATTCGTACGTATGGGTGGTCCCGGGAATCGAACCCACTAACCTGGCGTTACAAGCGCCATGCTCTACCACACTGAGCTACAGAAGGACACAACAGAAGGGTTATCACAACAGAAGGGTTAACACAACAGAAGGGTTATCACAACAGAAGGGTTATCACAACAGAAGGGTTATCACAACAGAAGGGTTATCACAACAGAAGGGTTATCAAAACAGAAGGGTTATCACAACAGAAGGGTTATCACAACAGAAGGGTTATCACAACAGAAGGGGTTATCACAACAGAAGGGTTATCACAACAGAAGGGTTAACACAACAGAAGGGTTATCACAACAGAAGGGTTAACACAACAGAAGGGTTATCACAACAGAAGGGGTTATCACAACAGAAGGGTTATCACAACAGAAGGGTTATCAAAACAGAAGGGTTATCACAACAGAAGGGTTATCACAACAGAATGGTTAACACAACAGAAGGGTTATCACAACAGAAGGGTTATCACAACAGAAGGGTTATCACAACAGAAGGGTTATCACAACAGAAGGGTTATCACAACAGAAGGGTTATCACAACAGAAGGGTTATCACAACAGAAGGGTTATCACAACAGAAGGGTTATCACAACAGAAGGGTTATCAAAACAGAAGGGTTATCACAACAGAAGGGTTATCACAACAGAAGGGTTATCACAACAGAAGGGTTATCAAAACAGAAGGGTTATCACAACAGAAGGGTTATCAAAACAGAAGGGTTATCACAACAGAAGGGTTATCAAAACAGAAGGGTTATCACAACAGAAGGGTTATCACAACAGAAGGGTTATCACAACAGAAGGGTTATCAAAACAGAAGGGTTGTCACAACAGAAGGGTTATCACAACAGAAGGGTTATCACAACAGAAGGGTTATCAAAACAGAAGGGTTATCAAAACAGAAGGGTTATCACAACAGAAGGGTTATCAAAACAGAAGGGTTATCACAACAGAATGGTTATCACAACAGAAGGGTTATCACAACAGAAGGGTTATCAAAACAGAAGGGTTATCACAACAGAAGGGTTATCAAAACAGAAGGGTTATCACAACAGAAGGGTTATCAAAACAGAAGGGTTATCACAACAGAAGGGTTATCAAAACAGAAGGGTTATCACAACAGAAGGGTTATCACAACAGAAGGGTTATCACAACAGAAGGGTTATCACAACAGAAGGGTTATCACAACAGAAGGGTTATCAAAACAGAAGGGTTATCACAACAGAAGGGTTATCACAACAGAAGGGTTATCACAACAGAAGGGTCCATGAGTTGCTGCATGGGGCTTCATCCATGTAAACTGAACAGAGGATCTACCCAGTTAGCTAACCATTTTGGTCCCCTGAAATGTTCTTTGAAATCTCCATTTATAATTGTATTTAATATTAAACCTAACATTATGTTCTCCAGTAACATTTGACACACCGGAATATAAATTGTTGATATATAAATAGTAAGCATTACAGGAACAAGAATATCATCTTTGAGGAACATCTACTCAACGTGTGTGAGAGCGTCCCTGCCGTTTGACATAGGCCATAGCCATTCCTACCATTCTGGCACTCTGTGTTATTGTGGGGCGGCAGGGTAGCCTAGTGGTTAGAGCGTTGGACTAGTAACCGGAAGGTTGCATGTTCAACCCCCCGAGCTAACAAGGTACAAATCTGTCGTTCTGCCCCCGAACAAGGCAGTTCCTAGGCCGTCAATGAAAATAAGATTTTTTCTTAACTGACTTGCCTAGTTCAAATAAAGTTCAAATAAAAAGTGTTGTGTGTGTTCTGAATCTCCAGTATCTGTTGTTAGCAATTTATGTTATTCTTCAATAACACAAACTCCAAAGCAAATCTGGGGAGGAAAATAGGTTTATTCAAAGAGGACACGTCACACAGGGAGGTAGATGGTCATTCTCCCTTTTCCTCAGTGATGCTCTTTCCTGTGATTCTCTCCAGTGATTCTCTCTCAGTGATTCTCTCCAGTGGTTCTCTCCAGTGATTCTCTCTCAGTGATTCTCTCTCAGTGATTCTCTCCAGTGATTCTCTCTCAGTGGATTCTCTCTCAGTGATTCTCTCAGTGATTCTCTCTCAGTGATTCTCTCTCAGTGATTCTCTCCAGTGATTCTCTCTCAGTGATTCTCTCCAGTGATTCTTCTCAGTGATTCTCTCTCAGTGATTCTCTCTCAGTGATTCTCTCTCAGTGATTCTCTCTCAGTGATTCTCTCCAGTGATTCTCTCTCAGTGATTCTCTCCAGTGATTCTCTCTCAGTGATTCTCTCCAGTGATTCTCTCCAGTGATTCTCTCCAGTGATTCTCTCTCAGTGATTCTCTCTCAGTGATTCTCTCCAGTGATTCTCTCCAGTGATTCTCTCTCAGTGATTCTCTCCAGTGATTCTCTCTCAGTGATTCTCTCCAGTGATTCTCTCCAGTGATTCTCTCCAGTGATTCTCTTCAGTGATTCTCTCTCAGTGATTCTCTCTCAGTGATTCTCTCTCAGTGATTCTCCCCAGTGATTCTCTCTCAGTGATTCTCTCAGTGATTCTCTCTCAGTGATTCTCTCTCAGTGATTCTCTCCAGTGATTCTCTCTCAGTGATTCTCTCCAGTGATTCTCTCTCAGTGATTCTCTCCAGTGATTCTCTCTCAGTGATTCTCTCTCAGTGATTCTCTCTCAGTGATTCTCTCCAGTGATTCTCTCTCAGTGATTCTCTCCAGTGATTCTCTCTCAGTGATTCTCTCTCAGTGATTCTCTCTCAGTGATTCTCTCTCAGTGATTCTCTCTCAGTGATTCTCTCCAGTGATTCTCTCTCAGTGATTCTCTCCAGTGATTCTCTCTCAGTGATTCTCTCTCAGTGATTCTCTCCAGTGATTCTCTCTCAGTGATTCTCTCTAAGTGATTCTCTCTAAGTGATTCTCTCTAAGTGATTCTCTCTCAGAACAAAGGAACAGCATGTAGTTGTATAATCCTTGCAATAAAACCAGCCAATGGCCAAATAACTAGTATCCTATTTCAGAAGACATATTCCTCCCATGTCTCTGAACCATGGATCAATAATTCCCTATTACAGAAAAACAATTTCCATTGATCGTTACTACTCTATTGACTTATCGTCCTTTTTTGACCTCTAGTCCTCTGTCTCTGCGTTGTGTGTTTATCTTCGACATATTGCAGATGGCTACACCACTGATGACATTGAGTTCTACTGGCGAGGGAGATGGAGCAGTGTCTGGGGTGGAGAGAATAGAGCTGCCTCAGTTCTCCATCGTGGACTACAAGCTGGTCTCCAGAGCGTGGTCTTCTCTACAGGTACACAGTGGTGGCCGTTTTGATACCTATGTAGCGTATGTGGGAACTCTTTAAAGACTGTTGGAAAAGCATTCCTCATGATTACTGGTTGAGAGAATGCCAAGAGTGTGATAACCTGTCAAAAGGCAAAGGGTGGCTACTTTGAAGAGATCTCAAATCTAAAATATATTTTGATTTGGTTACACCATTTTGGTTACTAAATGATTCCACGTGTGTTATTTCATAGTTTTGATGTCTTCACTATTATTCTACAATGTAGAAACTAGTCCAAATAAAGCAAACCCCTGGAATGAGTAGGTGCTGTATATCTATGGCTACACAGTGGCTTTTCAGGGGGTGATCTACAGATATTCTGTATATTACCTTTCTCTGCTTTTACACTTCTGATCCCTCCACTTCAGGTCATTATTTGTAAAGACAATGTATTCTTAATGGTTTACCTGGTTTAATAAAGCAAAATAAAATACATACAGTTCTGTCTGTTTTCCTCCATGCAGGTTCCTACCCACGTCTGTCTCTGAGCTTCCAAGCTGAAGAGGAACATCGGCTACTTTATCCTCCAGACCTACATGCCCTCTATCCTGATCACCATCCTGTCTTGGGTCTCCTTCTGGATCCAACTATGATGCCTCCGCTGCCAGAGTGGCCCTGGGTAAGACTGCCCATCAGAATTCGATCAATAAAGTTATCGAGATTTCATCAGTCAATCAACCAATCAATCCGTAAATCAAATTAAGCTTAGACATTAAATGACGATGTTTACAAACGTTGTTGTCATGAGTGTTTGCATCGTTCTAAAATGTAGGTTGTAGAACATGCGTTGTTG
>NC_068450.1:11133194-11145677 GCF_023373465.1 Oncorhynchus keta | reverse complement strand
CTAAAATGTTGTGTAGAACATGCGTTGTTGTTCATAGGTGACTTATGAAAGAAAGAATAGAAGCATTCATATTCTACCCTAAACCAGCTACGATTGCAGTTAGATAGATCCTTTGCACCTTGATCCTAATAACAATCATGTTCGTACTGTGACTGATTTGTGATACAGTAACCTAGATTATGATGATTATTGGCCGAAAATGATGTCATATACTTGATGAGGATAAGGTTCTAATGAGCGTCTCAGTCCATTGACCCGTGTCTGTTATTGGCCCTTTATTGTCCAAATGAGCGCCTCTAATAACACAGATGACTAACGAATCAAACACAATGGGTGTATTGGTCTTTTAACACAGATGACTAATGTATCAAACACAGTGGGTGTATTGGTCTAATAACACAGATGACTAGAGTATCAAACACAGTGGGTGTATTGGTCTTTTAACACAGATGACTAGAGTATCAAACACAGTGGGTGTATTGGTCTAATATACACAGGTGAATCGTGCCGTGACTAATACCAAGGCTGCGTACCAAATTACACCCTATTCCCTATATAGTGCTTAACCTTTGACCACAACCACCATTGGGATCTGATTAGAAAAAGTAGTGCACTATGTGGGGAATAGAGTGTCTTTTGGGACACCTCCCACATGGTTAAAGGGGCTAACACTGGGCTGCTTCTTATATCTACAGACACGGGGTCTGTAGCTTCCTGAAACATGTGGTTGGTCCCCTGGAATTTGACCCAATGCTCAGATACACACGTGTGCACACACACACAGACGCACGCACGTAGGCATGCACGCATACACACACACACATGGGTTCATTAAGTCTGTAGAATGAGGATCTATATGTCTGTATGGGTTCATTAACTCTGTAGAATGAGAATCTATATATCCTTCCAGACTCACATCAAACATCTCCAATCAAAAATCAAATCCAGAGTCGGCTTTCTATTCCGCAACAAAGCCTCCTTCACTCACGCTGCCAAGCTTACCCTAGTAAAACTGACTATCCTACCGATCCTCGACTTCGGCGATGTCATCTACAAAATAGCTTCCAACACTCTACTCAGCAAACTGGATGCAGTCTATCACAGTGCCATCCGTTTTGTCACTAAAGCACCTTATACCACCCACCACTGCGACTTGTATGCTCTAGTCGGCTGGCCCTCACTACATATTCGTCGCCAGACCCACTGGCTCCAGGTCATCTACAAGTCCATCCTAGGTAAAGCTCCGCCTTATCTCAGCTCACTGGTCACGATGGCAACACCCATCCGTAGCACGCGCTCCAGCAGGTGTATCTCACTGATCATCCCTAAAGCCAACACCTCATTTGGCCGCCTTTCGTTCCAGTACTCTGCTGCCTGTGACTGGAACGAATTGCAAAAATCGCTGAAGTTGGAGACTTTTATCTCCCTCACCAACTTCAAACATCAGCTATCCGAGCAGCTAACCGATCGCTGCAGCTGTACATAGTCTATAGGTAAATAGCTCACCCTTTTTCACCTACCTCATTCCCATACTGTTTTTATACTGTTTTTATTTATTTACTTTTCTGCTCTTTTGCACACCAATATCTCTACCTGTACATGCCCATCTGATCATTTATCACTCCAGTGTTAATCTGCAAAATTGTATTATTCGCCTACCTCCTCATGCCTTTTGCACACATTGTATATAGACTGCCCATTTTTTCTACTGTGTTATTGACTTGCTAATTGTTTACTCCATGTGTAACTCTGTGTTGTCTGTTCACACTGCTATGCTTTATCTTGGCCAGGTCGCAGTTGCAAATGAGAACTTGTTCTCAACTAGCCTACCTGGTTAAATAAAGGTGAAATAAAAAATAAATAAATAAATATGTCTGTATGGGTTCATTAACTCTGTAGAATGAGAATCTATATGTCTGTATGGGTTCATTAACTCTGTAGAATGAGGATCTATATGTCTGTATGGGTTCATTAACTCTGTAGAATGAGGATCTATATGTCCGTATGGGTTCATTAACTCTGTAGAATGAGGATCTATATGTCCGTATGGGTTCATTAACTCTGTAGAATGAGGATCTATATGTATGTATGGGTTCATTAGGTCTATAAAGGTGCCAAACTACAACGCTACTATGCACTTGTTTAATACTCATGTCACAGTTGGCTGGTTCCCGACCCTGTACCAGGAGGAGACGGGGTTATTCTGGTCCGTTATCACATATAGAATCAGATAGAAACTGTAGCTGATTTAGACTCATTTGAACACCTGACACACACCTGAGACACACACACCTGACACACACACACCTGACACACACCTGACAAACACCTGAGACACACCTGAGACACAACTGAGACACACCTGACACACACCTGAGACACACCTGAGACACACCTGAGACACACCTGAGACACACCTGAGACACACCTGACACACACCTGAGACACACCTGACACACACCTGAGACACACACCTGACACACACACACACCTGACACACACCTGACACACACCTGAGACACACCTGACACACACCTGACACACACCTGAGACACACCTGAGACACACCTGAGACACACCTGAGACACACCTGACACACACCTGACACACACCTGACACACACCTGAGACACACCTGAGACACATCTGACACACACCTGAGACACACCTGAGACACACCTGCTACACACCTGCTACACACCCGACACACACCTGAGACACACCTGACACACACCTGACACACACCTGAGACACACCTGACACACACCTGACACACACCTGAGACACATCTGAGACACACCTGACACACACCTGACACACACCTGAGACACACCTGACACACACCTGACACACACCTGAGACACATCTGAGACACACCTGAGACACACCTGCTACACACCCGACACACACCTGAGACACACCTGACACACACCTGACACACACCTGACACACACCTGAGACACACCTGACACACACCTGACACACACCTGACACACACCTGACACACACCTGACACACACCTGAGACACACCTGAGACACACCTGAGACACACCTGAGACACACCTGACACACACCTGAGACACACCTGACACACACCTGAGACACACCTGAGACACACCTGACACACACCTGAGACACACCTGACACACACCTGACACACACCTGAGACACACCTGACACACACCTGACACACACCTGAGACACACCTGACACACACCTGACACACACCTGAGACACACCTGAGACACACCTGACACACACCTGACACACACCTGACACACACCTGACACACACCTGAGACACACCTGACACACACCTGAGACACACCTGACACACACCTGACACACACCTGAGACACACCTGACACACACCTGACACACACCTGACACACACCTGACACACACCTGACACACACCTGACACACACCTGACACACACCTGACACACACCTGACACACACCTGACACACACCTGACACACACCTGAAACACACCTGACACACACCTGACACACACCTGACACACACCTGACACACACCTGACACACACCTGAAACACACCTGACACATAATAATTGATCCATTATTTTGGTGATTGCAGTGATTGTAAAGGTAAAATGTGATCTCCAGGTATCACCACGGTGTTGACCATGACCACCATCAACACCCATCTGAGAGAGACGCTCCCTAAGATCCCCTACGTCAAGGCCATAGACATGTACCTGATGGGCTGCTTCGTGTTCGTCTTCCTGGCCCTGCTGGAGTACGCCTTCGTCAACTACATCTTCTTCGGACGGGGGCCTCAGAGGCAGAAGAGGGCCGCCGAGAAACTAGCCGTCGTCAACAACGAGAAACTCCGACCCGACCCCAATAAGGTAGGTGTCTCCGGATGGGAAGGGAGTAGGGACAGATTGTTCTAGAGAGGTTGTGTTGATGGTGTAATGTGGTGTCGGATGCAGTAGGAGAACACAGGCTATTCTTTCTCTCAAGGTTTATGTGATGCTTCTGTGATCAACTGTTGACTTGATGTCCTTTACTAGGGCTCAACTACACCTCCCTGTCCCATTGGTGTAGCCATGTGTATCTATCAATCACAGTTCAATGAAAATACACCTTTAATAGTTAGACCAGGATCTGACAACATCTGACAGCAAGCTGCGATTTCTCCATGGTAACAGTGCTGATTTTGTATGCTTGCAGTGGATGGTGGGAAATGTAGTTCAGAGAGATGATGCTCTGTATGCCAGAATGAAACAGAGGGAAATTGACGCGTATGACACGATGTGGGATCCCATCTTTGTGGACGATGCCGCATTAGGACTAGGCGAGCAAAGAAATAAGGTACTGGAAGGTTTTGAAAGTCAAAACTTTAACAAATGTCATCAATCTGAATCAACACCCCCCCGATCAGAGGAAAATACTGTAGTATTTTTTGTGCATTTCTTTTAATTTGATTCTATAGATTTTTAAAGGCAACTTTAATCATCACTTCCCACCATTGTGTGTTTTTACCCTTCTCTTGATTTGCTCTTCATGCATTTCCCTGACAAACACGCCACCGTCATTGTTCAGTGAATTACGGCGTTTGGGACGCAGCCCTACGCCTCAGTCAATATATTATACACCTCAAAGTGATGGGAAACCTAAAGAAGGGAAGGGACAGGAAATGCTGGTTGTAATTGCAAGCTACTCCAAAGTTAATATTGGTGTGACAGAAAAATGTATATCTGAGGTCAATTGATAACACTCCTAAATAACAAGTGAAGCAATTGAATGGAAATGAGATGGTTAGTGACATATTATCGCTCAGCCTAACAGAGAAGAAAAAGAGAGACGTTTATTTCTCATTCTGAGTTTTGTCCAACTGAGTGGCCTTGAAACAGAGTACAAACAACAGATATAATTGAGAATGAGTTTTTTCAACGAATTAAGTTTGAAAATCTTTTTTTTAGTTAGAGATGTTTTGTTTGCTTCAGAAGTCAGGCTATGGATGAAGAAACTTCTGATCCGATCCACTTCCTCAGTGTTCACAACGTCTCTCCTAACCTAAACCTACCTTTGACCCCTGAAATATCAACCTTAACCTCTCCTTCATCTTTGCAATATTTCCTTATTACTATTTCTCTCAACCTTTTATCCTCTCACATTTCTTCCTTTTGTTTACGTTGTTTGTTTACTTGGTTTGTCTTGTTCTGACTAGACAGAATGTTAACCACATGCTGGCTGACATTCTGACATGACAATGAAGATGATTTCTCCATGAGAAACTGTTGATTTGTATTTATATACACACAGTACCAGTCAAAAGTTTGGACACACCTACTCATTCAAGAGTTTTTCTTTATTTTTTACTATTTTCTACATTGTAGAATAATAATGAAGACATCAAAACTATGAAATAACACATGGAATCATGTAGTAACCAACAATTCTTCAAAGTAGCCACCCTTTGCCTTGATGACAGCTTTGCACACTCTTGACATTCTCTCAACCAGCTTCACCTGGAATGCTTTTCCAACCATCTTGAAGGAGTTCCCACATATGCTGAGCACTTGTTGGCTGCTTTTCCTTCACTCTGCGGTCCAACTCATCCCAAACCATCTCAATTGCGTTGAGGTCAGGTGATTGTGGAGGACAGGTCATCTGATGCAGCACTCCATCACTCTTCTTCTTGGTCAAATAGCCCTTACACAGTCTGGAGGTGTGTTTTGTCATTGTCCTGTTGAAAAACAAATTGTAGTCCCACTAAGTGCAAACCAGATGCGATGGTGTATTCCTGCAGAATGCTGTGGTAGCCATGCTGGTAAGGTGTGTCTTGAATTCTACATAAATCACAGACAGTGTCACCAGCAAAGCACCCCGACACCATCACACCTCCTCCTCCATTCTTCACGGTGAGAATCACACATGCGGAGATCATCCGTTCACCTGCTCTGCATCTCACTAAGACACGGCGGTTGACTCATCAGACCAAAGGACAGATTCCCACCAGTTTAATGTCCATTGCTCATGTTTCTTGGCCCAAGCAAGTCTGTTCTTCTTATTGATGTCCTTTAGAAGCGGTTTCTTTGCAGCAATTTGACCATGACGGCCTGATTTACACAGTCTCCTCTGAACAGTTGAGGTTGAGATGTGTCGGTTACTTGAACTCTGTGAAGCATTTATTTGGGCTGAAATTTCTGAGTCTGGTAACTAATGAACTTATCCTCTGCAGCCGAGGTAACTCTTCCTTTCCTGTGGCGGTCCTCATGAGAGACAGTTTCATCATAGCGCTTGAAGGTTTTTTTGACTGCACTTTAATAAACTTTTCTGGATTGACTGACCATCTTAATGTAGTGATGGACTATCATTTCTCTTTGCTTATTTGAGCTGTTCTTGCCATAATGTGGACATGGTATATTTTTCAAAATAGGGCTATCTTCTATATACCATCCCGACCTTGTCACAACACAACAGATTGGCTGAAACACATTAAGAAGGAAAGATATTCCACAAATGAACTTTTAACAAGGCACACCTGTTAATTGAAATGCATTCCAGGTGACTACCTCATGAAGCTGGTTGAGAGAATGTAAAGAGTATGCAAAGCTGTCATCAAGGCAAAGGGTGGCTAGTTTGAAGAATCTCAAATATAAAATATATTTCGATTTGTTTAACACTTTTTTGGTTACTACTTGATTCCATATGTGTTATTTCATAGTTTTATTATTCTACAATGTAGAGAATAGTAAAAATAAAGAAAAACTCTTGAATGAGTAGGTGTGTCCAAACTTTTGACGGGTACTGTGTGTATATATATATATTGTATCTTCATATACTTATGTGTTATGACTAGCTATTGATTTATATAAATATAATCTATAATTAAATATGACATTTTATGATAAATACACTATGCTCTACATTGCTACTGTAAATCAAATGTGGCCCATTAGTACAACCACAGAACAATACTGTAAGTGATGAACCCCTCAATTAATAACTAAGAGAAAAACACATTCTTATTTAAACACACACACATAGTGCCTTTTAATTAACCATAAAGATAGACATTTCAAGTATTTTAAGTGAACATAGATTATTTAAGAATAAGATGACCGATGAACCATGCCTCATTTTATCTATCCGTAAATATAGCCATCTTTTAAATGTTTGAAGTCAGGATGGATTATGATGACGTACACATGACGCCTACATTCACTTCCTCTCACGGCCCCTCCTCTTCCTCCCCCGTCCTCCTATCATAGATGACCACCTCCCTGACTGATGACAACATCCTGTTTGGTTCCCTGGAGATGAAGAACGAGATGGGGGGTGTTCCTCCTGAGCTGTCCAGGTCCCTGGGCCCTGGGGGTCTGGGTGACCCGCGCAACACCATGCTGGCCTACGACAGCTCCACGCTGCAGTACCGCAGGGCCGCCATGGCCCGACAGAACTACGGTGGAGGACCTCACAGCGCCCTGGAGCGCCACGCCACCCAGAAGAAGTCCCGCCTACGGAGACGGGCCTCGCAGCTCAAGGTCAACATCCCTGACCTGGCTGATGTGAACTCTATCGACAAGTGGTCCAGGATGATCTTCCCCACCGTGTTCTCCTTCTTTAACGTGATCTACTGGCTCTACTACGCTCACTAAGGAGAGGTGGATGGAGGGATATCATTGATGAGAGAGGGAGGGAGGGAGAGAGAGAGAGAGAGAGAGAGAGAGAGAGAGAGAGAGAGAGAGAGAGAGAGAGAGAGAGAGAGAGAGAGAGAGAGAGCGCACCTATTATTTTGCTAATTCATTTTTAAAGAAATGTGAGAAAAATAGTTTTGGAAGGAAGGAGCTCTACACCCGAACACTTCTTCTACAGCATCTATCTGCCGTGACACTCTTATGATCTGGGAATCACCTCTAATGACTGACTGACACGTCAACAGAGGAGAGGAGAGATTTTAAAAAGACAAGAAAGACAGACATGGTGCCTAATCCTGAAGAAATGTCAATATATCACTCTAATATTTGTCATTTGTAGCTTAACTCTCTGTGGATCAAATATTTATGCTTGTGTTTGCATATACTTTAAGTATTTGTTTAGTTTTAGTCTATGTATTTTGTTCATAGCCGAGCTATCTGCATCCAGGAAACCTTTTCTCAAGGGTTTTAAAGGGGTTCATCCTTGATTAAAATATTTTCCTGTAGTTCTTTAAAAAGCATGCTTCTATTTCATTTCTGCTGCGTCTCCATCTTTATCGATGGAGCACAAAGCATTTGAGTTTTTAACTAGTTGACGTTTTTTCTTCTGTGTAACAAAGAGTGTCTGCAGAACTCTTTTCACCCCCCATACTGTTAGCTTAGGCTGAGCTTGGGGTTCAATTGGGGACCAACAACAATGGGCTACTGTAAGTGATAGTACCGCAGATGGTCAATAGGGGGCACTCTTCTCTATGGACATTCCAATGGGTCTTCAGTGTTGCCGTTTCTGTCCTGCCAATTTGTGGGTTCGTGACCTTTAACCTAGAGGTCATGACCCGTCATCCATTCTGGCTATTGAAGTTCCCATGAAGGTTTCATATGTAAAAGTATGGTACGACCATGGATCTTGAAGCTCTGACCTGCCAAGTGTTTTTGACCTGACTTTGTTGTACTGACAGAATCTAGTAGTCCATCACATCAAACTGCCCTGGTTTAAAAGAGAGAGACAGTACTGTGTAACCCTTGCCTCTGCATTGCCAGTGTGGGCGGCATCAAGGGGTGAGAATGGCTTTATTTATTTATTACCCAGGGGGGGGTGCTTATTTACATTGCTGATGGACATCAAGAGAGCTAAGTCCATCTTTCATTGTAATGAAAGTTCCTGCATAAATCTAGTAATCCACAATCATATCAATAGAGTTTATTGGTTCTAGAACTTTGACACGTTCCATTGTGATTAGGTTTTATGTTTTGATGAATTGTAGATATAATGTTTTAAAAATCATGTTGTAAACGACATGGTCCATTTTTATAAACTAAATATTCATGAAAAGCCAGATGTATAAATATTATGAATGAATTATATATTTAAATGGGTCTGTTGTTGTTTTTTGCAGTCTTAACTAACAGGTAAAATGTACCGTGGCCAGATTATGAAAAGAAAAAATCTTAAATTCGTTGAAGGAAATAATATACATATAATTTTTCTTGACACTGTACTTTGTTGTTGGAGTTTTTTCTTTGTTTATATTTATTATTTTTCCCCATTTCTTTCTACTTTTAAAAGCAGCTACTTGGCAGCGAGGAAACTGAAGCTCTACCACTACCATCTACCAGACTCTAATAAAACATCCGTCTTTTTATGCATGGCTCAAACCCATTTTTTTCTCTCCAGAAATGACTGTGACAGGACCCGAGGTGAAACAACCACGTTGCCATGACGCATCATCATAACATTTTCTACAAAGTTCCTGTAAATTCCAATTGTAATATTTCATAATAATGACTAATGTAAATAACTTGTGTATTGATTGTCAGCCATTATGAAGATGTACCTAAATTAAATTAAAACTCAATTCAGCCTATATATTAGTTCATTTACCGAATGCATGATAAGACTGGGAGAGACTGTATGTATACAGAGGCGTTGGGAGGGAACAGGCAAACAAGCAAATGAGGGCTGCAGATGTAATCCTCTCTCTCTCTCTCTCTCTCTCTCTCTCTCTCTCTCTCTCTCTCGCGCTCTCTCTCTCTCTCTCTCTCTCTCTCTCTCTCTCGCTCTCTCGCTCTCTCTCTCTATAATGGGTTCAGAATACAGCAGTGCATCCATCCAGTCAGGTAGTAGTGGGGTTGTTATGGTGTGGGGCTGGGACATGACTCCGTGTGGAGCCTCATCCAGCTTTCCAGCCAGTCAACCATCCCCGGCCATCCAGCAGAGAGCCATCCAGACATTCGCTGGACTCACTGTTGCCCATTGTCCTTGGGTGCCCAACGGGCCTGACAGACAGACGGACAGACAGGGCAACCCTCCTTCCCCGTCCCAACCTATCTCACAACAAGCCAAGAGTTGAGAATAGAGAGATCCCTCTGACTCCACCGCACCCTCTCACACACTCACTGCATTCCTCCACACCCACCACCACTCGAACTGGATCCATCCATTCTCTCTCCTCCCTCCTTCTGACATGACAACTACTGTTGTGGAGCGGCTGCATTGAAATACTTCATGTTGAACAGTGCTGAATAGTTCATGTTTTAAAAAGTGACTGTGGTTATTATTATGACTAATGATCACCATGCCCCTTTACGCTGATGGGACAAATAGGAGGATGAGGGTGTTTTTTTTAATTGGTTCAATCATAGGCCTATTCAGTCAATACCAGGCCTATTCAGTCAATACCAGGCCTATTCAGTCAATACCAGGCCTATTCAGTCAATACCAGGCCTATTCAGTCAATACCAGGTCTATTCACTCAATACCAGGTCTATTCACTCAATACCAGGCCTATTCAGTCAATACCAGGCCTATTCAGTCAATACCAGGCCTATTCAGTGAATCCCAGGCCTATTCAGTCAATACCAGGCCTATTCAGTCAATACCAGGCCTATTCAGTCAATACCAGGCCTATTCAGTCAATACCAGGCCTATTCAGTCAATACCAGGCCTATTCAGTCAATACCAGGTCTATTCACTCAATACCAGGTCTATTCACTCAATACCAGGCCTATTCAGTCAATACCAGGTCTATTCACTCAATACCAGGTCTATTCAATCAATACCAGGTCTATTCACTCAATACCAGGTCTATTCAGTCAATACCAGGTCTATTCAGTCAATACCAGGCCTATTCACTCAATACATTTACATTTAAGTCATTTAGCAGACGCTCTTATCCAGATTCAGTCAATACCAGGTCTATTCAGTCAATACCAGGTCTATTCAGTCAATACCAGGCCTATTGAGTCAATACCAGGCCTATTCAGTCAATACCAGGCCTAGTCAGTCAATACCAGGCCTATTCAGTCAATACCATGCCTATTCAGTCAATACCAGGTCTATTCAGTCAATACCAGGCCTATTCAGTCAATACCAGGCCTATTCAGTCAATACCAGGCCTATTCAGTCAATACCAGGCCTATTCAGTCAATACCAGGCCTATTCAGTCAATCCCAGGCCTATTCACTCAATACCAGGTCTATTCACAATACCAGGTCTATTCACTCAATACCAGGTCTATTCACTCAATACCAGGCCTATTCAGTCAATACCAGGTCTATTCACTCAATACCAGGTCTATTCAATCAATACCAGGTCTATTCACTCAATACCAGGTCTATTCAGTCAATACCAGGTCTATTCAGTCAATACCGGGCCTATTCACTCAATACATTTACATTTACATTTAAGTCATTTAGCAGACACTCTTATCCAGATTCAGTCAATACCAGGTCTATTCAGTCAATACCAGGTCTATTCAGTCAATACCAGGTCTATTCAGTCAATACCAGGTCTATTCAGTCAATACCAGGCATATTCAGTCAATACCAGGCCTATTCAGTCAATACCAGGCCTATTCAGTCAATACCAGGTCTATTCAGTCAATACCAGGCCTATTCACTCAATACCAGGTCTATTCAGTCAATACCAGGCCTATTCAGTCAATACCAGGCCTATTCAGTCAAAACCAGGTCTATTCAGTGAATACCAGGCCTATTCAGTCAATACCAGGCATATTCAGTCAATACCAGGCCTATTCAGTCAATACCAGGCCTAGTCAGTGAATACCAGGCCTAGTCAGTGAATACCAGGCCTATTCAGTCAATACCAGGCCTATTCAGTCAATACCAGGCATATTCAGTCAATACCAGGCCTATTCAGTCAATACCAGGCCTATTCAGTCAATACCAGGTCTATTCAGTGAATACCAGGCCTATTCAGTCAATACCAGGCCTATTCAGTGAATACCAGGCCTATTCAGTCAATCCCAGGCCTATTCAGTCATTCCCAGGCCTATTCAGTCAATACCAGGCCTAGTCAGTGAATACCAGGCCTAGTCAGTCAATCCCAGGCCTATTCAGTCAATACTACCAGGCCTATTCAGTAAATTACAGGCCTATTCAGTCAATACCAGGCCTATTCAGTCAATACCAGGCCTATTCAGTCAATCCCAGGCCTGTTCAGTCAATCCCAGGCCTATTCAGTAAATTATACAGGCCTATTCAGTCAATACTAGGCCTATTCAGTCAATCCCAGGCCTATTCAGTCAATCCCAGGCCTGTTCAGTCAATCCCAGGCCCATTCAGTCAATCCCAGGCCCATTCAGTCAATCCCAGGCCTGTTCAGTCAATACCAGGCCTATTCAGTAAATTACAGGCCTATTCAGTCAATACCAGGCCTATTCAGTCAATACCAGGCCTATTCAGTCAATACCAGGCCTAGTCAGTCAATCCCAGGCCTATTCAGTCAATACCAGGCCTATTCAGTAAATTACAGGCCTATTCAGTCAATACCAGGCCTATTCAGTCAATACCT
>NC_068450.1:11090694-11118194 GCF_023373465.1 Oncorhynchus keta | reverse complement strand
CCATGCTAGGAGATACTTCCCTCCATGTTTGGCAAGAGAAAACGTATCTTGTGATGTGGACGAAGTATCGTGGCCCTACTCAGGCCAGAGAAGAGATGAAGGGTAGCTTAGCACTGGTGACTGCCCCCCCCCCCTACCAATTCCTGTACTGCCCCCCTGGGACCCCACACACACAATTGTGTTCTTTACTGTATTCTAAAGAATATACTTTTGGTTTACATATGTTTATGGTTTTGTTGTATGCTGCTGTATACAACAGTAATGTTTGGCCTAATAAATATTTTCTGTTTCTACATTGCATTGGTGTTTACAGTGTACTTGTTACCCCTCCATTGGTGTTTACAGTGTACTTGTTACCCCTCCATTGGTGTTTACAGTGTACTTGTTACCCCTCCATTGGTGTTTACAGTGTACTTGTTACCCCTCCATTGGTGTTTACAGTGTACTTGTTACCCCTCCATTGGTGTTTACAGTGTACTTGTTACCCCTCCATTGGTGTTTACAGTGTACTTGTTACCCCTCCATTGGTGTTTACAGTGTACTTGTTACCCTCCATTGGTGTTTACAGTGTACTTGTTACCCCTCCATTGGTGTTTACAGTGTACTTGTTACCCTCCATTGGTGTTTACAGTGTACTTGTTACCCTCCCAGTGTACTTGTTACCCTCCATTGGTGTTTACAGTGTACTTGTTACCCCTCCATTGGTGTTTACAGTGTACTTGTTACCCCTCCATTGGTGTTTACAGTGTACTTGTTACCCTCCATTGGTGTTTACAGTGTACTTGTTACCCCTCCATTGGTGTTTACAGTACCCCTCCATTTGTTACCCCTCCATTGGTGTCTACAGTGTACTTGTTACCCCTCCATTGGTGTCTACAGTGTACTTGTTACCCCTCCATTGGTGTTTACAGTGTACTTGTTACCCCTCCATTGGTGTCTACAGTGTACTTGTTACACCTCTCAGCAGATTACTTTCACTGTAGAACATTGTGTTGAAATGTAGATATAAGCCTATGAAAGACCAAAGAGCTTTAGATTTAGAACAACAGTGTTTACATGGTATATCCAGACATGTACTATGATGAAAACAGTGTTTACATGGTATATCCAGACATGTACTATGATGAAAACAGTGTTTACATGGTATATCCAGACATGTAGTATTATGAAAGCAGTGTTTACATGGTATATCCAGACATGTAGTATTATGAAAGCAGTGTTTACATGGTATATCCAGACATGTACTATTATAAAAGCAGTGTTTACATGGTATATCCAGACATGTACTATTATGAAAGCAGTGTTTACATGGTATATCCAGACATGTAGTATTATGAAAGCAGTGTTTACATGGTATATCCAGACATGTAGTATTATGAAAGCAGTGTTTACATGGTATATCCAGACATGTAGTATTATTGAAAGCAGTGTTTACATGGTATATCCAGACAGACATGTACTATTATGAAAGCAGTGTTTATGGTATTATGTACTATTATGAAAGCAGTGTTTACATGGTATATCCAGACATGTAGTATTATGAAAGCAGTGTTTACATGGTATATCCAGACATGTACTATTATGAAAGCAGTGTTTACATGGTATATCCAGACATGTACTATTAGAAAGCAGTGTTTACATGGTATATCCAGACATGTAGTATTATGAAAGCAGTGTTTACATGGTATATCCAGACATGTACTATTATGAAAGCAGTGTGTATATCCAGACATGTAGTATTATGAAAGCAGTGTTTACATGGTATATATGTACTATTATGAAAGCAGTGACATGGTATATCCAGACATGTAGTATTATGAAAGCAGTGTTTACATGGTATATTACATGGTATATCCAGACCAGACATGTACTATTATGAAAGCAGTGTTTACATGGTATATCCAGACATGTAGTATTATGAAAGCAGTGTTTACATGGTATATCCAGACATGTAGTATTATGAAAGCAGTGTTTACATGGTATATCCAGACATGTAGTATTATGAAAGCAGTTTACATGGTATATCCAGACATGTACTATTATGAAAGCAGTGTTTACATGGTATATCCAGACATGTACTATTATGAAAGCAGTGTTTGCCATTTGATGCAAATGCATCATTCTGACACGTGTTCATGGCATTTTGAATGCAGTGTTACATTTTGAAGGAGATGTGAGGCATTTAGCATTTTGTGTGTGCAGTTTTGGGAATTGCGTGTAGAGTTTTGAAAAAAAGGAGACAGTTTTGAAAACGTGTGTAAGCAGTTGGAAAAAACTTTAATGGATTCTGGAACCATTGAAATACATTCCAGTTCTGGGAAACGGTCCTTCCTGCCTTCCTGCTAAACAGTTTGAATGTGTGTACTTTTATTTTCAGGATTTTCCCTTTAATCCGCAACACTTCATCAGCACAGTAGTCGTTGAAAAACCCAACGACAACCTCAATCATTTCAAAGGTTACATGTGAGTATTAGCAACAACAACAACAACAACAACAACAACAACAACAACAACAACAACAACAACACTATTATACTGTATCCAAAGAGGCCAACCAAACCAGTCATGTTGTGTATGAATGAAGCCAAGCTAAATGGACGAATACGTTACTGTATTTCTCCTGATGCTCTAAATCACATATGTCAGAGTCAAGGCCCGCGGGCCACATCCGCCCGCGAGAAGGTTTTACGGCCCCTGGGATGATCTTGATTTATTATTAGAACCGGCCCGCAGACCGCAGCAAGCCGGCAGCCCGCAGATCTTTTACACGCACCAATACTACATTTCCCACAATGCAACGGTGACGCACCGAGCAGTAGGCTGCTTCATTTCAATATTTATTGGCACAGCAGTTGTAAGCATCACAGTAAAATTAACTTTCAGATACCCATCAAAAATGGCAAAACGGAAGGTGGACACTGAGAACCGGGGTTTCAAACAAGGTGGGAGTCGGAGTATTTGTTCACGGAGGTAGCTGGAAAACCTGTGTGTCTTCTGTGTGGAGAAAGTGTGGCGGTACTGAAAGAGTATAATCTGAGACGACATTATGAAACGAAACACGCGGACAAAAACAAGAATATGGACATGGAACAAAGGCTACAAAAGGCAGAGGAATTAAAACGAGGCCTCAAATCTCGACAGGCTCTGTTCAAAAAAGCCAAATCACAAGGCCAGGCTGCTGTCAAGGCCAGTTTTATTTTGGCAGAAGAGATCGCTAAATCAGCCCGGCCATTTACGGAGGGGGATTTCATCAAAAACTGCATGATTAAAGTTTGTGACGAAGTTTGCCCAGAAAAAAGGCAACTCTTTTTAAATGTGAGTCTGAGCAGAAACACCATTGCCGAGAGAGTAGACCAGTTGTCCATCAATCTAAAAGAGCAGCTTGTGAAAAAGGGAAAAGATTTCATTGCATATTCCTTGGCTGTGGATGAGAGCACCGACATTTCTGACATTGCCCAGTTGTCAATTTTCATCCGCGGAGTGGACTCCAGCCTAAGCGTGACAGAGGAGTTTTTGGCTTTACGTCCTATGCATGGCACAACTACGGGGCATGATTTGTATGAAGAGGTGTCAAGATGTGTAAATGAGATGGAGCTGCCTTGGGAAAAACTCGTGGGTTTGACAACCGACGGAGCACCTGCGATGTGTGGACACAGGAGCGGACTGGTGGCGAAGATACGGGAAAAGATGCAAGAGGAAAACGCGACAGGTGAGCTGACAGCTTATCATTGTATCATACACCAGGAAGCGTTGTGCGGTAAAGCCTTGAAAATGGAGCATGTAATGAGCATCATCACGCGCACAGTTAACTTTATCAGAGCCAAAGGTTTGAATCACCGCCAGTTCAAGGCATTTCTGACGGAGTTAGAAACGGAGCATGGTGATTTGCCTTATCACACAGAGGTGCGATGGCTAAGCCAGGGAAAGGTGCTTCAAAGATGTTTCGAGCTTCGTGAGGAGATTTGTCTGTTCTTGGACAGCAAAGGGAAAGACACAACACAACTCCGAGACGAAATGTTTCTGTGTGAAATGGCTTTTCTGTGTGACATTACGAGTCATCTGAATGCAATGAACTTGCAGCTGCAGGGTCGGGATCGTGTCATCTCTGATATGTACAGTACAGTGAAGGCATTTAAAACCAAACTGACTCTGTGGGAGACACAGATGCGGAAAGAAAATTTGAGCCACTTTCCCAGCTGCCAGACCATGAAAGAGAAGCTCTCTACCAGTGCGTTCCCGAGCGCACAGTTGGCTGATAAAATAGGTATGCTTGCCGCTGACTTTCGACGCCGATTTGCTGACTTTGAAGCACAAAAAGCAGGTTGGAACTGCTCGGTAACCCATTTGCTGTTGACGTGGAAAGCTCACCACCAAACCTCCAAATGGAGTTGATTGACCTCCAATGCAATGATGCACTGAGGGCAAAATATGCGGCAGTGGGTGCTGCGGAGTTCGCCCGTTTCCTCCCGACACAATGCCCCAGCTGCGCATCCAGGCTGCTCAAACGTTGTCTATGTTTGGCAGCACATACCTGTGTGAACAACTGTTTTCTTTGATGAACTTGAACAAAACATCACACAGAAGTCGACTTACTGCTGAACACCTCCACTCAATTCTGAGGATTTCCTCAGCTCAGAGCCTTACCCCGAACATTGATGAACTTGTGGAAAAGATGGGACACCACCAAGTATCACCCTCAACCTCAAACAAGTGAACATTACTGTGCAATCACATATTTAGAGTTTTTACTCAGTTCAAGTTTAAAAGTTAAAGTTTAATATTTGTTTTCACTGCATGTTACTTCTCCTTAAACAAAGTGTTGTTTTTGATTAATAGATTTTTGCACTTTATTTTATTGTATTTCAATCCAATTATATTTTAAAAATATTTCAGTTGAGTGGATGATAGAAAATTGCTATTATTGTTTTTTCTTTGAAGTAAATTTAGCCCACTTTTGCTAAAATAGAAAATATAGGCTACTGATGGTGCCTTGAATACCGGTTTCTTTCATTTAATGTTCATGTTATGGGGATTTTTATATAAAGGAAATTTGTCTTTTGTGTCTGTTGAAAATTAAAGATTACTGACAGAGCCATAAGAAAATATTGCTTTATTTATCTGATCATATTGGAATATATTTGTTAGGTTTTCAGTAGGTTCAATTAGGTTCACTAGACTATATGCGTCATTTAAAAATTTTTCAATGAACATTCGAACAGTCCGGCCCTCGGCTTGTAGCTAAATTTTTTATTTGGCCCTCCGTCCATTTGACTTTGACACCCCTGCTCTAAATAAACCATTACTTTCCATTATTTCTCCTGATGCTCTAAATAAACCATTACTTTAAAGTATTTCTCCTGATGCTCTAAATAAACCATTACTTTACTGTATTTCTCCTGATACTCTAAATAAACCATTACTTTACTGTATTTCTCCTTATGCTCTAAATATACCATTACTTTACTGTATTTCTCCTGATGCTCTAAATAAACCATTACTTTACTGTATTTCTCCTGATGCTCTAAATAAACCATTACTTTACTTTATTTCTCCTGATGCTCTAAATAAACCATTACTTTACTGTATTTCTCTTGATGCTCTAAATAAACCATTACTTTACTGTATTTATCCTGATGCTCTAAATAAACCCATTACTTTACGGCTCTAGCAGCTTCTCACCAACGTTCTTAGAGCCCCGTAGCTTTTATAGCAGCCCCTATGTCCACTCTCCAGTCCAGTTAGGCCATAAAGTGAGAGAATTAATGAATAGGCTGCGTCTGAAATTGCATCCTGTTCCCTATGTAGTGCACTACTTTTGACTAGGGCCGTAGGGCATGGCACCCTATTCCCTATGTAGTGCACTACATTTGGACGCACTACAGTGTCCTACATTTGGGGTCACTACCTTTGGGTGCCATTTTGGACACGTCCATGGAGAATATATAGGGGGTAATGAATACCTAATGAGACGTGAGTGTAAAAGAGATGGTCCCTACTCTGGGTCTCTCTGCAGAGAGACGGCTGATAACAGGAAGTTGGGCTTTGGGATTGACAGTCTGCTGCTGAGGGGGTGTACCGTCAGAAACACAGACCACGCAGCTGGGTTCGTGGTGTACGCAGGTGAATATGACCTCTGACCTCTGACCTCTGAGCTCTACTGTTACATCTTTACGTTCCTGGTTAGGTTATTACATTTACGAAGTTCGTTAATTACAGCAATGGGAACATTTGAGTCTTTAAATTGGAACACCAGAAAAGACGATGAGCCTCATTTGAGTAAACACTTACCTGCTTGTGACCACGTAGCGGTTTACTTGCGGCTCGCCGATGGCCAAGTTGGCGCCGCTACAGCGTTTCGCTCATCTCTTGTTTCAGGCTGTGAGACCAAGTCCATAACTACAGACCCAGGTACAAACGCAGAAAACTGGAACGCAAGATGAACATGCACGTGCTCTTCTGTGTCATTGTGCTCTTCTGCATGTGCCTTATAGGAGCGCTTGGTAAGTTGAACCTGCAGTTCACCCCAATTCCAATACCATACAATCATGGTAGCACAATATTTGAAGGATACACACCTACATAAATACCTGATGATAATATATTTGTAAACCATACCAAGCCGTATAGGAGAACTAGGTAAAGTTAACCTATCCTACATTAATTACCATACAATTACTACATCATATTGTACTAATATACCTTCCCTATCAACATATAGGTCTACGTACTGATATAGCCAAGACAACTGCATCTTCTAGCAGTGCACTGTATAAAGAAGTTAAGTCCCAAATGACACCTTATTCCTTACATAATGCACTACATTTGACCAGAGCCCAATAGGCCCTGGCAAAAAAAATAGTGGACTAAGTAGGGAATAGGGTGCCATTTGGGATACACTTCAGCTCGCAGGGTTAATAACTAGTTAACTAGACACCGGGCCTGACAGGACAGCTCACAAAGCTTCTGCTCTTTTCTGTCCATATTAACACATGGATGGGTGGAAGAGGCAGGGCCAGGAGCAAGGAAGGAGGGTGTGGTCAAAACAACACATTCACTAGCCAAGGTTAATGTTCTCATCCAGTGACCTTTATAGGAAGACATTGACCAGTGATCAGGATCAGGTCGTAAGGTTAACTGTCTAATACATTGAACTTTATACACTCATAAAGGCTGTCCCCACCGACAAAACACTTTTTGGTTCCTGTAAGAACTCATTTGGTGTCCATGTAGAACTTCTTTGCGTAAAAGGTTTTACATGGAACTCGAAAGGGTTCTAATCTGGAACCAAAAGGGTTCTACTTGGAACCAAAAAGGTTCTTGACAAGGGTTTTCCTATGGCAAGGTTCAAGATTGCATTTTTTTTTCTAAGAGTCTAGGAAGTAATGTAAACATTGATCAGGTCCAGCAAGATTAATGTTGTAATCCATGGACCTTTATAGGAAGACATTTAAACATCAGTCATTGGCGGGCAATCAGTATATAGAGTGAAGAAGAAGAGGGGAAAGGAGAGAGGAAAAAGTGACAGAAACAACCCCTGTTCTGAGGTGGAGGAGTGTGATTAATCCACCTGTCCTTACTGTCCTTTTTCTTTCATACCCACCTCTCCTCTCATCCTCTTCTTACCCTCCTCTCCTCTCATCCTGTTCTTACCCTCCTCTCCTCTCCTCCTGTTCTTACCCTCCCCTCCTCTCATCCTGTTCTTACCCTCCTCTCCTCCTGTTCTTACCCTCCTCTCATCCTGTTCTTACCCTCCTCTCCTCCTGTTCTTACCCTCCTCTCCTCTCATCCTGTTCTTACCCTCCTCTCCTCTCCTCCTGTTCTTACCCTCCCCTCCTCTCATCCTGTTCTTACCCTCCTCTCCTCCTGTTCTTACCCTCCTCTCCTCTCATCCTGTTCTTACCCTCCTCTCCTCTCCTCTCCTCCTGTCCTTACCCTCCTCTCCTCTCCTCTCATCCTGTTCTACCCTCCTCTCCTCTCCTCTCATCCTGTTCTTACCCTCCACTCCTCTCATCCTGTTCTTACCCTCCTCTCCTCTCATCCTGTTCTTACCCTCCTCTCCTCTCATCCTGTTCTTACCCTCCTCTCCTCCCATCCTGTTCTTACCCTCCTCTCCTCTCATCCTGTTCTTACCCTCCTCTCCTCCTGTTCTTACCCTCCTCTCCTCTCCTCCTGTTCTTACCCTCCTCTCCTCTCCTCTCATCCTGTTCTTACCCTCCTCTCCTCTCCTCTCATCCTGTTCTTACCCTCCTCTCCTCTCCTCTCATCCTGTTCTTACCCTCCTCTCCTCTCATCCTGTTCTTACCCTCCTCTCCTCTCATCCTGTTCTTACCCTCCTCTCCTCTCATCCTGTTCTTACCCTCCTCTCCTCTCATCCTGTTCTTACCCTCCTCTCCTCTCATCCTGTTCTTACCCCCTCTCCTCTCATCCTGTTCTTACCCTCCTCTCCTCTCATCCTGTTCTTACCCTCCTCTCATCCTGTTCTTACCCTCCTCTCCTCTCATCCTGTTCTTACCCTCCTCTCCTCTCATCCTGTTCTTACCCTCCTCTCCTCTCCTCCTGTTCTTACCCTCCTCTCCTCTCCTCTCATCCTGTTCTTACCCTCCTCTCCTCCTGTTCTTACCCTCCTCTCCTCTCATCCTGTTCTTACCCTCCTCTCCTCTCATCCTTTTCTTACCCTCCTCTCCTCTCATCCTGTTCTTACCCTCCTCTCCTCTCATCCTGTTCTTACCCTCCTCTCCTCTCATCCTGTTCTTACCCTCCTCTCCTCTCATCCTGTTCTTACCCTCCTCTCCTCTCCTCTCATCCTGTTCTTACCCTCTTCTCCACTCCTCTCATCCTGTTCTTACCCTCCTCTCCTCTCCTCTCATCCTGTTCTTACCCTCCTCTCATCCTGTTCTTACCCTCCTCTCCTCTCATCCTGTTCTTACCCTTCTCTCCTCTCATCCTGTTCTTACCCTCCTCTCATCCTGTTCTTACCCTCCTCTCCTCTTATCCTGTTCTTACCCTCCTCTCCTCTCATCCTGTTCTTACCCTCCTCTCATCCTGTTCTTACCCTCCTCTCCTCTCATCCTGTTCTTACCCTCCTCTCCTCTCATCCTGTTCTTACCCTCCTCTCCTCTCCTCCTGTTCTTACCCTCCTCTCCTCTCCTCCTGTTCTTACCCCCTCTCCTCTCATCCTGTTCTTACCCTCCTCTCCTCTCATCCTGTTCTTACCCTCCTCTCCTCTCATCCTGTTCTTACCCTCCTCTCATCCTGTTCTTACCCTCCTCTCCTCTCATCCTGTTCTTACCCTCCTCTCCTCTTATCCTGTTCTTACCCCCCTCTCCTCTCATTCTGTTCTTACCCTCCTCTCCTCTCCTCTCATCCTGTTCTTACCCTCCTCTCCTCTCCTCTCATCCTGTTCTTACCCTCCTCTCCTCTCCTCTCATCCTGTTCTTACCCTCCTCTCATCCTGTTCTTACCCTCCTCTCCTCTCATCCTGTTCTTACCCTTCTCTCCTCTCATCCTGTTCTTACCCTCCTCTCATCCTGTTCTTACCCTCCTCTCCTCTTATCCTGTTCTTACCCTCCTCTCCTCTCATCCTGTTCTTACCCTCCTCTCATCCTGTTCTTACCCTCCTCTCCTCTCATCCTGTTCTTACCCTCCTCTCCTCTCATCCTGTTCTTACCCTCCTCTCCTCTCATCCTGTTCTTACCCTCCTCTCCTCTCATCCTGTTCTTACCCCCCTCTCCTCTCATCCTGTTCTTACCCTCCTCTCCTCTCATCCTGTTCTTACCCTCCTCTCCTCTCATCCTGTTCTTACCCTCCTCTCATCCTGTTCTTACCCTCCTCTCCTCTCATCCTGTTCTTACCCTCCTCTCCTCTTATCCTGTTCTTACCCCCCTCTCCTCTCATCCTGTTCTTACCCTCCTCTCATCCTGTTCTTACCCTCCTCTCCTCTTATCCTGTTCTTACCCTCCTCTCCTCTCATCCTGTTCTTACCCTCCTCTCCTCTCATCCTGTTCTTACCCTCCTCTCCTCTCATCCTGTTCTTACCCTCCTCTCCTCTCATCCTTTTCTTACCCTCCTCTCCTCTCCTCTCATCCTGTTCTTACCCTCCTCTCTACTCATCCTGTTCTTACCCTCCTCTCATCCTGTTCTTACCCTCCTCTCTACTCATCCTGTTCTTACCCTCCTCTCCTCTCATCCTTGTCTTACCCTCCTCTTGTCCTTTCTCACCTCCTTTTGCTCCATTCCTTGTCCTTCCTCTTCTACTTCCTTTCACTCCATTCTCTCACCCCTTTATCCCCTTCTCCCTCCCTCCTTTTCCCCTCTCCTTCCCCAAACTGGTCATTACATCTGGCTGGAGTCATTTCCCAGCATGCCTCTCTTCCTGATACCAGACAGCCATGGTCATCTGGACCCGCCCCCTCTGTCTAGCTTCTACATGTTCTTGACTATGATCATACTACTGCAGGTAGCGAAAGTGTGTGTGTATGTGTGTATGTTCGGAGAAACATCATGATCGGTGAACAGCCATAAAGCATTTGTGTGTCTGTGAGTTTGAGTGTGCACCAGTATGACATCACTCTGACTGTGACTGTTGGACAACCATCAACCCTTCCTTCCTTCCTTCCTTCCTTCCTTCCTTCCTTCCTTCCTTCCTTCCTTCCTTCCTTCCTTCCTTCCTTCCTTCCTTCCTTCCTTCCTTCCCCTTCCTTCCTTCCTTCCCCTCCCCCTCCCCTCTCTCCCTCCTCCCTTCCTCATCTCTTCCTTCTCTTCCTCCCTCCTATCTTCCTCTCTCTCTCCTCTCTCCCTCCTCATCTCTTCCTTCTCTTCCTCCCTCCTCTCTTCCTCTCTCTCTCCTCTCTCCCTTCTCATCTCTTCCTTCTCTTCCTCCCTCCTCTCTTCCTTCTCCTTCATATCCTGATTCCCATCTCCTTGTACGTATCCATTGAAATTGTGAAGGCGGGTCAGGTGTTTTTCATCACTAACGACATAGACCTGTATGATGAAGGGTAGAACCCTCAACATCACTGAGGACCTGCGACAGATTCACTACATCTTCTCGGACAAGACTGGTACCCTCACCATCATGAGAACCGAATATGCACACAACAAGAATGGTAAAGAAACAATGGGAACTGTAAAGAAACAATGGGAACTGTAAAGAAACAATGGGAACTGTAAAGAGACAATGGGAACTGTAAAGAAACAATGGGAACTGTAAAGAAACAGTGGGAACTGTAAAGAAACAATGGGAACTGTAAAGAAACAATGGGAACTGTAAAGAAACAATGGGAACTGTAAAGAAACAATGGGAACTGTAAAGAAACAATGGGAACTGTAAAGAAACAGTGGGAACTGTAAAGAAACAATGGGAACTGTAAAGAAACAATGGGAACTGTAAAGAAACAATGGGAACTGTAAAGAAACAATGGGAACTGTAAAGAAACAATGGGAACTGTAAAGAAACAATGGGAACTGTAAAGAAACAATGGGAACTGTAAAGAAACAATGGGAACTGTAAAGAAACAGTGGGAACTGTAAAGAAACAATGGGAACTGTAAAGAAACAATGGGAACTGTAAAGAAACAATGGGAACTGTAAAGAAACAATGGGAACTGTAAAGAAACAATGGGAACTGTAAAGAAACAATGGGAACTGTAAAGAAACAATGGGAACTGTAAAGAAACCATGGGAACTGAAACCAGTTGAACATGCCCTGCTGTTCAAATAGCATCCGAGGACCTTTGTACCCAAAAGACATTAGTTGATTGTGACCGTCAAGGTCGCTGGATGTCATTTGAGCTCTTCCACTAGTTTATTTTTTGAGGTATTTTAATAGGACTTGCTTCAGCATTGATGTTTGTTGGTGGTCCAGTCTTTGATGGTATAATAAACTAATGAAGGAATGTGCCTTTACGTATCCTCATCACAAGTTCCACAAACCCCCCACTGGCTTATCAACTTTAACCCTGGTTTCAACCATCTGGACCACAGTTTAGCAGGTACTGCTATGGGAATCTACCTCTCTCTTGTTATCAACACAATGTTTCCTCATATCTCTCAGAACATTCAAATGTTTTTAAAGACTAAACAGAATATTGTGGGGCTCTGGCCTTGAGCCAGGCCCCTGAAATGCTGATGCAGTTTTAATTAGGGGTTCTAGCACCAGTAATGATGAAAAATGGCCCTTTCTAGTTTCATCTGGTTCTGTAGTCTACAGACTGTAATCTGCTCCAGGATGGGTTTATGCTGTCTAGCCAACTCCTATGATCATTAAACATCAACAGGAGTTGGCTATACAGCACAAACAGATACGGGCCCAGTTTATACTAACTGAGTGAGTACAGTGAATATGTTTTGGCTCTCCTCTCCAGATGTCCGTCTGCCTGTCCCTGGGGAGGCTGATGACACAGAGGAAGAGGTTCCCTTCCACCAGAGACCACTCCCTTTGAGGACAGGATGGACCCTGGAAGACAACCATGACCATGACCCAGAAGTAATACAATGTTGCCATGGTGCCCAGCGACCTCACAGGAACAAGGAAGGAAGTGCCTAGGGGGAAGTAGCATTCAGCAGTCCACTGGTGAGATTATAGCTTTATGATAACAACAACAATAGAAACAATGTATTTGTTAGGCTGAGTACCCAATGTATCCATACCGCTCAAGCAAGAACGTTTTGGATGGTAAAATAATTCAAATAACTCAACCTAAAACACATCACATCAACATCAACATTATATCAACATTATATCTCATCAACAGTATATCACATCAGCATTAACATTATATCACATCAACATTATATCACATCAACATCAACATTATATCACATCAACATTATATCACATCAACATTATATCACATCAACATTATATCACATCAACATTATATCACATCAACATTATATCACATCAACATTATATCACATCAACATCACATCAACATTATATCACATCAACATTATATCAACATCACATCAACATTATATCACATCAACATTATATCACATCAACATTATATCACATCAACATTATATCACATCAACATCAACATTATATCACATCAACATCACATCAACATTATATCACATCAACATTATATCACATCAACATCAACATTATATCACATCAACATTATATCACATCAACATTATATCACATCAACATTATATCACATCACATCAACATCAACATTATCATATGTCACATCAACATCATATCAACATTATATCACATCAACATTATATCACATCAACATTATATCACATCAACATCACATCAACATTATATCAACATCAACATTATATCACATCAATAATTAATATCACATCAACATTATATCACATCAACATCACATCAACATTATATCAACATCAACATTATATCACATCAACATTATATCACATCAACATTATATCACATCAACATTATATCACATCAACATTATATCACATCACATCAACATCACATAAACATTATATCACATCAACATTATATCACATCAACATTATATCACATCAACATTATATCACATCAACATCAACATTATATCACATCAACATTATATCACATCAATATCACATCAACATTATATCACATCAACATTATATCACATCAACATTATATCACATCAACATTATAACATCAACATTATATCACATCAACATTATATCACATCAACATTATATCACATCAACATCAACATTATATCACATCAACATTATATCACATCAACATAAACATTATATCACATCAACATTATATCACATCAACATTATATCACATCAACATAAACATTATATCTCATCAACATTATATCACATCAACATCAACATTATATCACATCAACATTATATCACATCAACATCAACATTATATCACATCAACATCAACATTATATCAACATTATATCACATCAACATTATATCACATCAACATTATATCACATCAACATCAACATTATATCACATCAACATTATATCACATCAACATCAACATTATATCACATCAACATTATATCACATCAACATCAACATATATATCACATCAACATTATATCAACATTATATCACATCAACATTATATCACATCAACATTATATCACATCAACATCAACATTATATCACATCAACATTATATCACATCAACATCAACATTATATCAACATTATATCACATCAACATTATATCACATCAACATTATATCACATCAACATCAACATTATATCACATCAACATTATATCACATCACATCAACATTATATCAACATTATATCACATCAACATCAACATTATATCACATCAACATTATATCACATCAACATCAACATTATATCACATCAACATTATATCACATCAACATTATATCACATCAACATCAACATTATATCAACATTATATCACATCAACATTATATTATATCAACATTATATCACATCAACATCACATCAACATTATATCACATCAACATCAACATTATATCAACATTATATCACATCAACATTATATCACATCACATCAACATTATATCACATCTCATCAACATTATATCACATCAACATCAATATTATATCAACATTATATCACATCAACATTATATCACATCAACATCAACATTATATCAACATTATATCACATCAACATTATATCACATCAACATTATATCACATCAACATCAACATTATATCACATAAACATTATATCACATCAACATTATATCACAGCAACATTATATCACATCAACATTATATCACAGCAACATTATATCACATCAACATTATATCACATCAACATTATAACACATCAACATCAACATTATATCAACATTATATCACATCAACATCAACATTATATCAACATTATATCATATCAACATCAACATTATATCACATCAACATTATATCACATCAACATTATATCACATCAACATTATATCACAACAACATTATATCACATAACAACATCAACATTATATCAACATTATATCACATCAACATTATATCACATCAACATTATATCACATCAACATTATATCACATCAACATTATATCACATCAACATTATATCAACATCACATCAACATTATATCACATCAACATTATATCACATCAACATTATATCACATCAACATTATATCATCAACATCAACATTATATCACATCAACATTATATCACATCAACATTATATCACATCAACATCACATCAACATTATATCACATCAACATCAACATTATATCACATCAACATTATATCACATCAACATTATATCACATCAACATTATACATCAACATTATATCACATCAACATTATATCACATCAACATTATATCACATCAACATTATATCACATCAACATTATATCACATCAACATTATATCACATCAACATCATATCACATCAACATTATATCACATCAACATCAACATTATATCACATCAACATCAACATTATATCACATCAACATCAACATTATATCACATCAACATTATATCACATCAACATTATATCACATCAACATCAACATTATATCACATCAACATCACATAAACATCAACATTATATCACATCAACATTATATCACATCAACATTATATCACATCAACATCAACATTATATCACATCAACATCAACATTATATCACATCAACATCAACATTATATCACATCAACATTATATCACATCAACATTATATCACATCAACATTATATCACATCAACATCAACATCAACATCAACATTATATCACATCAACATCAACATCAACATCAACATTATATCACATCAACATTATATCACCTCAACATAAACATCAACATTATATCACATCAACATTATATCACATCAACATTATATCACATCAACATCAACATTATATCACATCAACATTATATCACATCAACATCAACATTATATCTCATCAACATTATATCACATCATCATTATATCACATCAACAATATATCACATCAACATCATACACATCAATATCACATCAACATTATATCACATCAACATTATATCACATAAACATTATATCACATCAACATTATATCACATCAAAATTATATCACATCAACATTCATATCACATCAACATGTATATCACATAAACATTATATCACATCAACATTATATCACATCAACATTATATCACATCAACATCAACATTATATCACATCAACATTATATCACATCAACATTATATCACATCAACATTATATCACATCAACATCATATCACATCAACATTATATCACATCAACATTATATCACATCAACATTATATCACATCAACATTATATCACATCAAAATTATATCACATCAACATCATATCACATCAACATTACATCAACATTACATCACATAAACATTATATCACATCAACATTATATCACATCAAAATTATATCACATCAACATCATATCACATCAACATTACATCACATAAACATTATATCACATCAACATTATATCACATCAACATTATATCACATCAACATTATATCACATCAACATCACATAAACATTATATCACATAAACATTATATCACATCAACATGATATCACATCAACATTATATCAACATCAACATTATATCACATCAACATTATATCACATCAACATCAACATTATATCACATCAACATTATATCACATCAACATTATATCACATCAACATTATATCACATCAACATTATATCAACATCAACATTATATCAACATCAACATTATATCACATCAACATTATATCACATCAACATTATATCACATCAACATTATATCAACATCAACATTATATCACATCAACATTATATCACATCAACATAAACATCAACATTATATCACATCAACATTATATCACATCAACATTATATCACATCAACATCAACATTATATCACATCAACATTATATCACATCAACATCAACATTATATCACATCAACATTATATCACATCAACATTATATCACATCAACATTATATCACATCAACATTATATCACATCAACATTATATCACATCAACATTATATCACATCAACATTATATCACATCAACATTATATCACATCAACATCAACATTATATCACATCAACATTATATCACATCAACATCACATAAACATTATATCACATAAACATTATATCACATCAACATGATATCACATCAACATCAACATTGAATCACATCATATCAACATCATATCAACATCACATTACATCACATCCACAGTAGGTTGCAGTAGTAGGTTGCAGTAGTAGATTGCAGTAGTAGATTGCAGTAGTAGATTGCAGTAGTAGATTGCAGTAGTAGGTTGCAGTAGTAGATTGCAGTAGTAGATTGCAGTAGTAGATTGCAGTAGTAGATTGCAGTAGTAGATTGCAGTAGTAGATTGCAGTAGTAGATTGCAGTAGTAGATTGCAGTAGTAGATTGCAGTAGTAGATTGCAGTAGTAGATTGCAGTAGTAGATTGCAGTAGTAGTTTGCAGTAGTAGATTGCAGTAGTAGATTGCAGTAGTAGATTGCAGTAGTAGGTTGCAGTAGTAGATTGCAGTAGTAGATTGCAGTAGTAGGTTGCAGTAGTAGGTAGCATCAAACATATTTCCACTTTGACATTGTGGGGGTAGTAACAAAAAAAGTGACCCCCCCCAAAAAAAATACTCAATTGAATCCATTTTAAATTCAGGATGTAACTCAACAACATTTGTAAAGAACTTACTGAAGGCGCTGTACTCCACAGCCCATACCGCATTAATACTTTCATAACCAACCCCGTCCCATAGAGGTACAGTGGAGCAGTATGGTGTTTCATTCTGTCCCCCTGTCCTGTCTGTGTACAGGAAACAGAGGTGGTGACAGACAGAAAGCTACTTCAGCATGTTCTGAGAGGTGGTGCCAGACAGAAAGCTACTTCAGCGTGTCCTGAGAGGTGGTGCCAGACAGAAAGCTACTTCAGTGTGTCCTGAGAGGTGGTGACAGACAGAAAGCTACTTCAGCGTGTCCTGAGAGGTGGTGCCAGACAGAAAGCTACTTCAGCGTGTCCTGAGAGGTGGTGACAGACAGAAAGCTACTTCAGCGTGTCCTGAGAGGTGGTGACAGACAGAAAGCTACTTCAGCGTGTCCTGAGAGGTGGTGCCAGACAGAAAGCTACTTCAGTGTGTCCTGAGAGGTGGTGCCAGACAGAAAGCTACTTCAGTGTGTCCTGAGAGGTGGTGCCAGACAGAAAGCTACTTCAGTGTGTTCTGAGAGGTGGTGCCAGACAGAAAGCTACTTCAGCGTGTTCTGAGAGGTGGTGCCAGACAGAATGCTACTTCAGCGTGTTCTGAGAGGTGGTGCCAGACAGAATGCTACTTCAGCGTGTTCTGAGAGGTGGTGCCAGACAGAAAGCTACTTCAGCGTGTTCTGAGAGGTGGTGCCAGACAGAATGCTACTTCAGCATGTTCTGAGAGGTGGTGCCAGACAGAATGCTACTTCAGCGTGTTCTGAGAGGTGGTGCCAGACAGAAAGCTACTTCAGCGTGTTCTGAGAGGTGGTGGTGACGGGGCAGAGGGACACGACCACTGCCTGGAAAGAGATCTCTACCTGGACATCTTCTTAGCTCTCGCTGTCTGCAACACGGTGGTGGTTTCCACGGCAACGCAGGCTCAGACTCAAAGACGGAGAGTGAGTCGTGCTCTGTTCCACGTGTTCCGTTCCTCTTCTCCGTTCTCTTCTCTTCACTGTGACCCTGACTTGGTGTAGGAGAGAGGAAGATGGGATGCGGAAGAGGGAAGGAGGAGAAGAGAGGAGGAAGAGTGGAGGAAGAGGGGGAGGAAAGGAGGGAGAGATGGAGATGGGATGAGGAGGAGGGAAGAAGGAGAAGCGAGGAGGAGGAGTGGAGGAAGAGGGGGAGGAAAGGAGGGAGAGAGGGAGATGGGATACAGAGGAGTGAAGAAGGAGAAGCGAGGAGGAGGAGTGGAGGAAGAGGGGGAGGAAAGGAGGGAGAGAGGGAAATGATTTTGTGACCTCAACTTCTAAGACCGCAGGTTATATAACAATATTTGATCTTCGTGATCGATCCTGATGGTTGAAAATGTGCAATTTGATCAGAACAGGATTTCTGGGAAGTACATTTTACTCATAGGATATCTGTAGGGTAGAGTTCTGCCCTACAGTCCAGATATCTGGCAGTAAGGCTATAGTTCTGCCCTACAGTCCAGATATCTGGCAGTAAGGCTATAGTTCTGACCTACAGTCCAGATATCTGGCAGTAAGGCTATAGTTCTGCCCTACAGTCCAGATATCTAGCAGTAAGGCTATAGTTCTGCCCTACTGTCCAGATATCTGGCAGTAAGGCTATAGTACTGCCCTACAGTCCAGATATCTGGCAGTAAGGCTATAGTTCTGCCCTACAGTCCAGATATCTGGCAGTAAGGCTATAGTTCTGCCCTACAGTCCAGATATCTGGCAGTAAGGCTATAGTTCTGCCCTACAGTCCAGATATCTGGCAGTAAGGCTATAGTTCTGCCCTACAGTCCAGATATCTGTCAGTAAGGCTATAGTTCTGCCCTACAGTCCAGATATCTGGCAGTAAGGCTATAGTTCTGCCCTACAGTCCAGATATCTGGCAGTAAGGCTATAGTTCTGCCCTACAGTCCAGATATCTGGCAGTAAGGCTATAGTACTGCCCTGCAGTCCAGATATCTGGCAGTAAGGCTATAGTTCTGCCCTACAGTCCAGATATCTGGCAGTAAGGCTATAGTACTGCCCTGCAGTCCAGATATCTGGCAGTAAGGCTATAGGTCTGCCCTACAGTCCAGATATCTGGCAGTAAGGCTATAGTACTGCCCTGCAGTCCAGATATCTGGCAGTAAGGCTATAGTACTGCCCTACAGTCCAGATATCTGGCAGTAAGGCTATAGTTCTGCCCTACAGTCCAGATATCTGGCAGTAAGGCTATAGTACTGCCCTACAGTCCAGATATCTGGCAGTAAGGCTATAGTACTGCCCTACAGTCCAGATATCTGGCAGTAAGGCTATAGTACTGCCCTACAGTCCAGATATCTGGCAGTAAGGCTATAGTACTGCCCTGCAGTCCAGATATCTAGCAGTAAGGCTATAGGTCTGCCCTACAGTCCAGATATCTGGCAGTAAGGCTATAGTACTGCCCTACAGTCCAGATATCTGGCAGTAAGGCTATAGTTCTGCCCTACAGTCCAGATATCTGGCAGTAAGGCTATAGTACTGCCCTACAGTCCAGATATCTGGCAGTAAGGCTATAGTACTGCCCTACAGTCCAGATATCTGGCAGTAAGGCTATAGTACTGCCCTACAGTCCAGATATCTGGCAGTAAGGCTATAGTACTGCCCTGCAGTCCAGATATCTGGCAGTAAGGCTATAGTACTGCCCTGCAGTCCAGATATCTGGCAGTAAGGCTATAGTACTGCCCTGCAGTCCAGATATCTGGCAGTAAGGCTATAGCACTGCCCTGCAGTCCAGATATCTGGCAGTAAGGCTATAGCACTGCCCTGCAGTCCAGATATCTGGCAGTAAGGCTATAGTACTGCCCTGCAGTCCAGATATCTGGCAGTAAGGCTACAGCACTGCACTGCAGTCCAGATATCTGGCAGTAAGGCTATAGCACTGCACTGTAGTTCAGATATCTGGCAGTAAGGCTATAGTACTGCCCTGCAGTCCAGATATCTGTCAGTAAGGCTATAGCACTGCCCTGCAGTCCAGATATCTGGCAGTAAGGCTATAGTACTGCCCTGCAGTCCAGATATCTGGCAGTAAGGCTATAGCACTGCACTGTAGTTCAGATATCTGGTAGTAGGAACAGTGAGGTAAGCAGTGAAGAGAAATCCAATTTATGTATTTCAGCAGAGCCATCAATTAAATTAGTCTGCCTCTTTATCTATCTACTTCTCAGATTTATCTTGAATTATATACTTCCTCTGTCCTCACTGGAAACGTTGTTGGCCAAAACGTTCTCCTTCTCTCCCATCAGTGGTCAGTGTTAATTTACCTAATTGCTCTTTGAGGCTCCAGACAAAATGTCTAGGTCCCTTTTTACTAAATTAACCACACACACACACACACACACACACACACACACACACACACACACACACACACACACACACACACACACACACACACACACACACACACACACACACACACACACACACACACACACACACACACACGCACGCACACACACACACACACACACACTAGACATGGCACGACATGGGGAGATACGCCCTCGTTAATTTGATTACCCAGAGTTCCTGATTGGGTCGGGGAAGTACGAGAGAGGCCGGCGGGCTGTCCCAAGAACTCAGGATGGGAAGGTCAAAACAGTAATTCCTATTGGTTAAGTGGGCGTGCCCCTTGTGGTGTAATGACAGGCAGACCGGAGTTGCTGATTGGATGATCAGAACACAGTTTCTTCATGGTCTCATCAGACCAGTGGTAGAAAAACTACTAAATTGTCATACTTGAGTAAAAGTAAAGATACTTTAATAGAAAATTACTCAAGTAAAAGTGAAAGTCATCCAGTAAAATACTACTTGAGTAGATGCAGAGCCTCGGTCCGATGCCATTAAAATGTCATTTACCACCTTCACAAGTGCCGTCTCAGTGCTATGATGAGGTCTAAAACCAGACTGAAGCATTTCGTATACATTGTTTGTCTTCAGGAAGGCAGTGAGTTGCTGCGCAACAGCCTTTTCTAAAAATTTTGAGAGGAATGGAAGATTCGATATAGGCCGATAGTTTTTTGTATTTTCTGGGTCAAGGTTTGGCTTTTTCAAGAGAGGCTTTATTACTGCCACTTTTAGTGAGTTTGGTACACATCCGGTGGATAGAGAGCCATTTATTATGTTCAGCATAGGAAGGCCAAGCACAGGAAGCAGCTCTTTCAGTAGTTTAGTTGGAATAGGGTCCAGTATGCAGCTTGAAGGTTTAGAGGCCATGATTATTTTCATCATTGTGTCAAGAGATATAGAACTAAAACACTTGAGCATCTCTCTTGATCCTAGGTCCTGGCAGAGTTGTGCAGACTCAGGACAACTGAGCTTTGAAGGAATACGCAGATTTAAAGAGGAGTCCGTAATTTGCTTTCTAATAATCATAATATTTTCCTCAAAGAAGTTCATGAATTTATCACTGCTAAAGTGAAAGTCATCCTCTCTTGGGGAATGCTGCTTTTTAGTTAGCTTTGCGACAGTATCAAAAAGGAATTTCGGATTGTTCTTATTTTCCTCAATTAAGTTAGAAAAATAGGATGATCGAGCAGCAGTAAGGGCTCTTCGGCACTGCACGGTACTGTCTTTCCAAGCTAGTCGGATTCCTTATATTAAGCAAACCAGATGGCACAACTTTGAAAATGTTGTATTTATTTATGGATAGCCAGGGGTCACACTCCAATACTCAGACATCATTTACAAACAAAGTATTTGTCTCTGTCTCTGTTTCCCTCTGTCTCCCTCTCTCTCTGTCTCTGTCTCTGTCTCTACTCCAGCCAACATCCCCAGACCCAGGCTGGTAGTGGACATTGCTGATCAGCTATACTACGAGGCAGAGAGTCCAGATGAGACAGCCCTGGTGTACGCTGCCAAGGCGTACGGCTTCACCCTATTGGCCCGTACCCCAGACAGCGTCACAGTGAGGTTACCTCACGGACAAGAGCTGACCTATCAGGTGCTGGTCACCCTGACCTTTGACCCCATCAGGAAGAGGATGTCGGTGGTGTTGTGTCATCCAATCACCAGGGAGATAGTGATGTATACCAAAGGGGCGGACTATACAATGATGGAGCTTTTAGAGACTCCTTATGCAGGTAGGCTTATAAGTACTGTATGGTTCTATATGATACTGTATGGTACTGTATGGTACTGTATGGTTCTGTATGGTTCTGTATGATACTGTATGGTTCTGTATGGTACTGTATGGTACTGTATGGTTCTATATGGTACTGTATGGTTCTGTATGGTACTGTATGGTTCTATATGGTACTGTATGGTTCTATATGATACTGTATGGTTCTATATGGTACTGTATGGTTCTATGTGATACTGTATGGTTCTATATGGTACTGTATGGTTCTATATGATACTGTATGGTTCTGTATGGTACTGTATGGTTCTATATGGTACTGTATGGTTCTGTATGGTACTGTATGGTTCTATATGGTACTGTATGGTTCTGTATGGTTCTGTATGGTACTGTATGGTTCTATATGGTACTGTATGGTTCTGTATGGTTCTATATGGTACTGTATGGTTCTATATGGTACTGTATGGTTCTATGTGATACTGTATGGTTCTATATGGTACTGTATGGTTCTATATGGTACTGTATGGTTCTATATGGTTCTGTATGGTTCTGTATGGTACTGTATGGTTCTATATGGTACTGTATGGTTCTGTATGGTACTGTATGGTTCTATATGGTACTGTATGGTTCTATATGGTACTGTATGGTTCTATATGGTACTGTATGGTTCTATGTGATACTGTATGGTTCTATATGGTACTGTATGGTTCTATATGATACTGTATGGTTCTGTATGGTTCTGTATGGTTCTGTATGGTTCTATATGGTACTGTATGGTTCTGTATGGTACTGTATGGTTCTATATGGTACTGTATGGTTCTGTATGGTTCTGTATGGTACTGTCTGTATGGTTCTGTATGGTACTGTATGGTTCTGTGTGGTACTGTATGGTTCTGTATGGTACTGTATGGTTCTATATGGTACTGTATGGTACTGTATGGTTCTGTATGGTTCTGTATGGTTCTGTGGTACTGTATGGTTCTATATGATACTGTATGGTACTGTATGGTTCTGTATGGTTCTGTGTGGTACTGTGTGGTTCTATATGATACTGTATGGTACTGTATGGTTCTGTATGGTTCTGTATGGTACTGTATGGTTCTATATGGTACTGTATGGTTCTGTATGGTACTGTATGGTTCTATATGGTACTGTATGGTTCTGTATGGTACTGTATGGTTCTATATGGTACTGTATGGTTCTGTATGGTTCTGTATGGTACTGTATGTATGGTTCTGTATGGTACTGTATGGTTCTATGTGATACTGTATGGTTCTGTATGGTACTGTATGGTTCTGTATGGTACTGTATGGTACTGTATGGTTCTGTATGGTTCTGTGTGGTACTGTATGGTTCTATATGGTACTGTATGGTTCTATATGGTACTGTATGGTTCTGTATGGTACTGTATGGTTCTATATGGTACTGTATGGTTCTGTATGGTTCTGTATGGTACTGTATGGTTCTATATGGTACTGTATGGTACTGTATGTATGGTTCTATATGGTACTGTATGGTTCTATATGATACTGTATGGTTCTGTATGGTTCTGCATGGTACTGTATGGTTCTATATGGTACAGTATGGTACTGTATGTATGGTTCTATATGGTACTGTATGGTTCTATATGGTACTGTATGGACCTGTATGTATGGTTCTATATGGTACTGTATGGTTCTATATGGTACTGTATGGTACTGTATGGTTCTATATGGTACTGTATGGTTCTGTATGGTACTGTATGGTTCTGTGTGGTACTGTATGGTTCTATATGATACTGTATGGTACTGTATGGTTCTGTATGGTTCTGTATGGTACTGTATGGTTCTATATGGTACTGTATGGTTCTATATGGTACAGTATGGTACTGTATGTATGGTTCTATATGGTACTGTATGGTTCTATATGGTACTGTATGGACCTGTATGTATGGTTCTATATGGTACTGTATGGTTCTATATGGTACTGTATGGTACTGTATGGTTCTATATGGTACTGTATGGTTCTGTATGGTACTGAATGGTACTGTATGGTTTTATATGGTACTGTATGGTTCTATATGGTACTGTATGGTACTGTATGGTTCTATATGGTACTGTATGGTTCTATATGGTACTGTATGGTTCTGTATGGTACTGAATGGTACTGTATGGTACTGTATGGTTTTATATGGTACTGTATGGTTCTATATGGTACTGTATGGTACTGTATGGTTCTATATGGTACTGTATGGTTCTATATGGTACTGTATGGTTCTATATGGTACTGTATGGTTCAATATGGTACTCTATGGTACTGTATGGTTCTATAAGGTACTGTATGGTACTGTATGGTTCTATATGGTACTGTATGGTTTTATATGGTACTGTATGGTACTGTATGGTTATGTATGCTACTGTATGGTGCTGTATGGTACTGAATGGTACTGTATGGTACTGTATGGTTCTATATGGTACTGTATGGTTCTATATGGTACTGTATGGTTCTATATGGTACTGTATGGTTCAATATGGTACTGTATGGTACTGTATGGTTATGTATGCTACTGTATGGTGCTGTATGGTACTAAATGGTACTGTATGGTTCTATATGGTACTGTATGGTACTGTATGGTACTGTATGGTTATGTATGGTACTGTATGGTACTGTATGGTACTGTATGGTTATGTATGGTTATGTATGGTACTGAATGGTACTGTATGGTACTGTATGGTACTGTATGGTACTGTATGGTTCTATATGGTACTGTATGGTACTGTATGGTTATGTATGGTTCTATATGGTACTGTATGCTACTGTATGGTGCTGTATGGTACTGTATGGTACTGTATGGTTCTATATGGTACTGTATGGTACTGTATGGTTATGTATGCTACTGTATGGTGCTGTATGGTACTGAATGGTACTGTATGGTTCTATATGGTACTGTATGGTTCTATATGGTACTGTATGGTTTTATATGGTACTGTATGGTTCTATATGGTACTGTATGGTACTGTATGGTACTGTATGGTTATGTATGGTTATGTATGGTACTGAATGGTACTGTATGGTTCTATATGGTACTGTATGGTGCTGTATGGTACTGTATGGTACTGTATGGTACTGTATGGTTATGTATGGTTCTATATGGTACTGTATGCTACTGTATGGTGCTGTATGGTACTGTATGGTACTGTATGGTTCTATTTGGTACTGTATGGTACTGTATGGTTATGTATGCTACTGTATGGTGCTGTATGGTACTGAATGGTACTGTATGGTTCTATATGGTACTGTATGGTTCTATATGGTACTGTATGGTTTTATATGGTACTGTATGGTTCTATATGGTACTGTATGGTACTGTATGGTTATGTATGCTACTGTATGGTGCTGTATGGTACTGAATGGTACTGTATGGTTCTATATGGTACTGTATGGTGCTGTATGGTACTGTATGGTACTGTATGGTTCTATATGGTTCTATATGGTACTGTATGGTTTTATATGGTACTGTATGGTTCTATATGGTACTGTATGGTACTGTATGGTTATGTATGCTACTGTATGGTGCTGTATGGTACTGAATGGTACTGTATGGTTCTATATGGTACTGTATGGTGCTGTATGGTACTGTATGGTACTGTATGGTTCTATATGGTTCTATATGGTACTGTATGGTTCTATATGGTACTGTATGGTTTTATATGGTACTGTATGGTACTGTATGGTTATGTATGCTACTGTATGGTGCTGTATGGTACTGAATGGTACTGTATGGTTCTATATGGTACTGTATGGTGCTGTATGGTACTGTATGGTACTGTATGGTTCTATATGGTTCTATATGGTACTGTATGGTTCTATATGGTACTGTATGGTTTTATATGGTACTGTATGGTACTGTATGGTTATGTATGCTACTGTATGGTGCTGTATGGTACTGAATGGTACTGTATGGTTCTATATGGTACTGTATGGTGCTGTATGGTACTGTATGGTACTGTATGGTTCTATATGGTTCTATATGGTACTGTATGGTTCTATATGGTACTGTATGGTGCTGTATGGTACTGTATGGTACTGTATGGTTCTATATGGTTCTATATGGTACTGTATGGTTCTATATGGTACTGTATGGTTTTATATGGTACTGTATGGTACTGTATGGTTATGTATGCTACTGTATGGTGCTGTATGGTACTGAATGGTACTGTATGGTTCTATATGGTACTGTATGGTGCTGTATGGTACTGTATGGTACTGTATGGTTCTATATGGTTCTATATGGTACTGTATGGTTCTATATGGTACTGTATGGTTTTATATGGTACTGTATGGTACTGTATGGTTATGTATGCTACTGTATGGTGCTGTATGGTACTGAATGGTACTGTATGGTTCTATATGGTACTGTATGGTGCTGTATGGTACTGTATGGTACTGTATGGTTCTATATGGTTCTATATGGTACTGTATGGTTCTATATGGTACTGTATGGTTCTATAAGGTACTGTATGGTACTGTATGGTTCTATATGGTACTGTATGGTTTTATATAGTACTGTATGGTACTGTATGGTTCTATATGGTACTGTATGGTGCTGTATGTTACTGTTAAATAAGACAGGTGCATATAAATGTAACTATAATAGCATCGTCATGTGACATGATTGGTAAAAAATGCTGGGCCCTGTAGACACAGTTACCTGGTCA
>NC_068450.1:11050694-11085694 GCF_023373465.1 Oncorhynchus keta | reverse complement strand
GCCCATACTACACTGTACGGTATTCCATCTATCCAGCAGCCCAGACTACACTGTACAGTGTTCCCCCGAGGACCAGGATGTACAGTATTAAGTTTGTTAGTAATCATTCAACTTAGCCATCTCCCCTCTTCTCTCCTGTCCTCTCTAAAGCACTGAGTGGAGCAGACAGTTAGCTGCAGACAGACAGTCTAGCATGTCTCTCTCTCTCTCTCTTGCACTTTTTGTCTCTCTCTACATTTTTGTCTTCCTCCTTCCCAAGCCCTGATTTAATTGGCCGAAGCTTTTAAACCACATTGATATTTCATCAAAAGGTCAAATCTTCACATTTCCATCTAAGAGACAGAGTCAAAAATGTAATGTTGGATGTTAGTCTGTGCTCCTCTATGGTCATTAAAGATCTCCTGGCTCTTTGGAGAGAGAGAGGAGAGAGAGAGAGAGAGAGAGAGAGAGAGAGAGAGAGAGAGAGAGAGAGAGGAAGTGGAGCTCCTTCATAACATCCTGTCTATCTAATCATCCCTCTGCTTCAAATGGACTGAGCTGAAATTACTCATCAGCGCTCAACTCTGTGTGTGTAGAGAGAGAGAAGAGAGAGGAGAGAGAGAGGTGTGCGTGTGCGTGTGCGTGTGTGAGTGGAGAAATTCTGTCTCTACAAGTGCTGCCATGCCACTCTCAGGTGGGGCAACATATTGATGATGGATCGGAGGAATTACCCCTAGAACAATATTAAACCTGTTTAATGGAGGAATTACCCACTAGAACAATATTAAACCTGCTTTCAGGGGGAATTACCCCCTAGAACAATATTAAACCTGCTTTCAGGGGGAATTACCCCCTAGAACAATATTAAACCTGCTTACAGGAGGAATTACCCCCTAGAACAATATTAAACCTGTTTACAGGAGGAATTACCCCCTTGAACAATATTAAACCTGTTTACTGGAGGAATTACCCCCTAGAACAATATTAAACCTGTTTACAGGAGGAATTACCCCCTAGAACCATATTAAACCTGTTTACTGGAGGAATTACCCCCTAGAACCATATTAAACCTGCTTGCAGGAGGAATTACCCCCTAGAACAATATTAAACCTGTTTACAGGAGGAATTACCCCTAGAACAGTATTAAACCTGTTTACAGGGGAAATTACCCCTAGAACAATATTAAACCTGTTTACTGGAGGAATTACCCCTAGAACAATATTAAACCTGTTTACAGGAGGAATTACCCCCTAGAACAATATTAAACCTGTTTACTGGAGGAATTACCCCTAGAACAATATTAAACCTGTTTACAGGAGGAATTACCCCTAGAACCATATTAAACCTGTTTACTGGAGGAATTACCCCTAGAACCATATTAAACCTGCTTGCAGGAGGAATTACCCCTAGAACCATATTAAACCTGCTTGCAGGAGGAATTACCCCTAGAACAATATTAAACCTGTTTTCAGGAGGAATTACCCCTAGAACAATATTAAACCTGCTTACAGGAGGAATTACCCCCTAGAACAACATTAAACCTGTTTTCAGGAGGAATTACCCCTAGAACAATATTAAACCTGTTTACAGGAGGAATTACCCCTAGAACAATATTAAACCTGTTTACTGGAGGAATTACCCCTAGAACCATATTAAACCTGTTTACTGGAGGAATTACCCCCTAGAACCATATTAAACCTGCTTGCAGGAGGAATTACCCCTGGAACCATATTAAACCTGCTTGCAGGAGGAATTACCCATAGAACAATATTAAACCTGTTTTCAGGAGGAATTACCCCTAGAACAATATTAAACCTGCTTACAGGAGGAATTACCCCTAGAACAATATTAAACCTGTTTACAGGAGGAATTACCCCTAGAACAATATTAAACCTGTTTTCAGGAGGAATTACCCCTAGAACAATATTAAACCTGCTTACAGGAGGAATTACCCCCTAGAACAATATTAAACCTGTTTTCGGGAGGAATTACCCCTAGAACAATATTAAACCTGTTTTCAGGGGAATTACCCCTTAAACCTGTTTACAGGAGGAATTACCCCTAGAACAATATTAAACCTGTTTTCAGGAGGAATTACCCCTAGAACAATATTAAACCTGTTTACAGGAGGAATTACCCCCTAGAACAATATTAAACCTGTTTACAGGAGGAATTACCCCTAGAACAATATTAAACCTGCTTTCAGGGGGAATTACCCCCTAGAACAATATTAAACCTGCTTTCAGGGGGAATTACCCCCTAGAACAATATTAAACCTGCTTTCAGGGGGAATTGCCCCCTAGAACAATATTAAATCTACTTACAGGAGGAATTACCCCCTAGAACCATATTAAACCTGCTTACAGGAGGAATTACCCCCTAGAACAATATTAAACCTGTTTACAGGAGGAATTACCCCCTAGAACAATATTAAACCTGTTTACAGGAGGAATTACCCCTAGAACAATATTAAACCTGTTTTCAGGAGGAATTACCCCCTAGAACAATATTAAACCTGTTTTCAGGGGAATTACCCCTAGAACAATATTAAACCTGTTTACAGGAGGAATTACCCCTAGAACAATATTAAACCTGTTTTCAGGAGGAATTACCCCTAGAACAATATTAAACCTGCTTACAGGAGGAATTACCCCTAGAACAATATTAAACCTGTTTACAGGAGGAATTACCCCTAGAACAATATTAAACCTGTTTTCAGGAGGAATTACCCCTAGAACAATATTAAACCTGCTTACAGGAGGAATTACCCCTAGAACAATATTAAACCTGCTTACAGGAGGAATTACCCCTAGAACAATATTAAACCTGTTTTCAGGAGGAATTACCCCTAGAACAATATTAAACCTGTTTACAGGAGGAATTACCCCTAGAACAATATTAAACCTGTTTACAGGAGGAATTACCCCCTAGAACAATATTAAACCTGTTTTCAGGGGAATTACCCCCTAGAACAATATTAAACCTGTTTACAGGAGGAATTACCCCTAGAACAATATTAAACCTGTTTTCAGGGGAATTACCCCCTAGAACAATATTAAACCTGTTTACAGGAGGAATTACCCCCTAGAACAATATTAAACCTGCTTACAGGAGGAATTACCCCCTAGAACAATATTAAACCTGTTTTCAGGAGGAATTACCCCTAGAACAATATTAAACCTGTTTTCAGGGGAATTACCCCTAGAACAATATTAAACCTGTTTACAGGAGGAATTACCCCTAGAACAATATTAAACCTGCTTTCAGGGGGAATTGACCCCTAGAACAATATTAAATCTACTTACAGGAGGAATTACCCCCTAGAACAATATTAAACCTGCTTACAGGAGGAATTACCCCCTAGAACAATATTAAACCTGCTTACAGGAGGAATTACCCCCTAGAACAATATTAAACCTGTTTACAGGAGGAATTACCCCCTAGAACAATATTAAACCTGTTTACAGGAGGAATTACCCCCTAGAACAATATTAAACCTGCTTACAGGAGGAATTACCCCCTAGAACAATATTAAACCTGCTTACAGGAGGAATTACCCCCTAGAACAATATTAAACCTGTTTTCAGGAGGAATTACCCCCTAGAACAATATTAAACCTGTTTTCAGGAGGAATTACCCCTAGAACAATATTAAACCTGTTTACAGGAGGAATTACCCCTAGAACAATATTAAACCTGTTTTCAGGAGGAATTACCCCCTAGAACAATATTAAACCTGTTTACAGGAGGAATTACCCCTAGAACAATATTAAACCTGTTTTCAGGAGGAATTACCCCTAGAACAATATTAAACCTGTTTTCAGGGGAATTACCCCCTAGAACAATATTAAACCTGTTTACAGGAGGAATTACCCCTAGAACAATATTAAACCTGTTTTCAGGGAATTACCCCTAGAACAATATTAAACCTGTTTACAGTAGGAATTACCCCTAGAACAATATTAAACCTGTTTTCAGGAGGAATTACCCCCTAGAACAATATTAAACCTGCTTACAGGAGGAATTACGCCCTAGAACAATATTAAACCTGTTTACAGGAGGAATTACCCCTAGAACAATATTAAACCTGTTTTCAGGAGGAATTACCCCTAGAACAATATTAAACCTGCTTACAGGAGGAATTACCCCCTAGAACAATATTAAACCTGCTTACAGGAGGAATTACCCCATAGAACAATATTAAACCTGTTTTCAGGAGGAATTACCCCTAGAACAATATTAAACCTGCTTACAGGAGGAATTACCCCCTAGAACAATATTAAACCTGTTTTCAGGAGGAATTACCCCCTAGAACAATATGAAACCTGTTTTCAGGAGGAATTACCCCTAGAACAATATTAAACCTGTTTACAGGAGGAATTACCCCTAGAACAATATTAAACCTGTTTACAGGAGGAATTACCCCCTTGAACAATATTAAACCTGTTTACTGGAGGAATTACCCCCTAGAACAATATTAAACCTGTTTACAGGAGGAATTACCCCCTAGAACCATATTAAACCTGTTTACTGGAGGAATTACCCCCTAGAACCATATTAAACCTGCTTGCAGGAGGAATTACCCCCTAGAACAATATTAAACCTGTTTACAGGAGGAATTACCCCTAGAACAATATTAAACCTGCTTTCAGGGGGAATTACCCCCTAGAACAATATTAAACCTGCTTTCAGGGGGAATTACCCCCTAGAACAATATTAAACCTGCTTTCAGGGGGAATTGCCCCCTAGAACAATATTAAATCTACTTACAGGAGGAATTACCCCCTAGAACCATATTAAACCTGCTTACAGGAGGAATTACCCCCTAGAACAATATTAAACCTGTTTACAGGAGGAATTACCCCCTAGAACAATATTAAACCTGTTTTCAGGAGGAATTACCCCCTAGAACAATATTAAACCTGCTTACAGGAGGAATTACGCCCTAGAACAATATTAAACCTGTTTACAGGAGGAATTTCCCCCTAGAACAATATTAAACCTGTTTTCAGGAGGAATTACCCCTAGAACAATATTAAACCTGCTTACAGGAGGAATTACCCCTAGAACAATATTAAACCTGCTTACAGGAGGAATGACCCCCTAGAACAATATTAAACCTGCTTACAGGAGGAATTACCCCTAGAACAATATTAAACCTGCTTACAGGAGGAATTACCCCATAGAACAATATTAAACCTGTTTTCAGGAGGAATTACCCCCTAGAACAATATTAAACCTGCTTACAGGAGGAATTACCCCCTAGAACAATATTAAACCTGTTTACAGGAGGAATTACCCCCTAGAACAATATTAAACCTGTTTACAGGAGGAATTACCCCCTAGAACAATATTAAACCTGTTTTCAGGAGGAATTACCCCCTAGAACAATATTAAACCTGCTTACAGGAGGAATTACCCCCTAGAACAATATTAAACCTGCTTACAGGAGGAATTACCCCCTAGAACAATATTAAACCTGTTTTCAGGAGGAATTACCCCTAGAACAATATTAAACCTGCTTACAGATCTAATCAACGGTGTAATACACCAATACAGGTCTGAGGCATGATCACAGTTATCATATTCAACCCTCGTAGGAAATAAACAGCCCTTTCTTATGAACAGACTGGGGAGTAGCATATGTTTTGTAATGAACAATCTAAACCACCGTAATACAGTGTAATACAATGACTAACCAATTTCCAGAACGTCCATCGTATTCAACCCCTACCATATCTAACATAGTTCAGTGTGGGCAGAATATCACCTCAATATTTTCAGCACGTCTGCGTCCTCAAGGCTAGTAGAAGACTCTCCAGTCACTATAAACAGGCTCCTCCAGTCATTCACAGCCAGAGATGTCGAATGTCATGGAAGCACACCGTCCTTGTAAACCACACGGCACTGTGACTTGACTTCTCCCCTCTCTGACATTAATAATAAATGATGTGATACAACTGCTTAGAACTCCACCCTTTACGACAACAACAGAGAAACTTCTATGGCTGCATTTCATTCCCTCCTAAGGAAGGGAGTAACTTTCTGAAATGAATTGCAGCCTACAAATAACAGCCAACCTACAAATAACAGCCAACCTACAAATAACAGAAAACCTACAAATAACAGCCAACAAATAACAGCCAACCTACAAATAACAGAAAACCTACAAATAACAGCCAACCTACAAATAACAGAAAACCTACAAATAACAGCCAACCTACAAATAACAGCCAACAAATAACAGCCAACAAATAACAGCCAACAAATAACAGCCAACAAATAACAGCCAACAAATAACAGCCAACAAATAACAGCCAGCAAATAACAGCCAACAAATAACAGCCAACAAATAACAGCCAACCTACAAATAACAGCCAACAAATAACAGCCAACAAATAACAGCCAGCCTACGAATAACAGCCAACCTACAAATAACAGCCAAAAAATAACAGCCAACAAATAACAGCCAACAAATAACAGCCAACAAATAACAGCCAGCCTACAAATAACAGCCAACCTACAAATAACAGCCAACAAATAACAGCCAACAAATAACAGCCAAACAAATAACAGCCAACAAATAACAGCCAACAAATAACAGCACAACAAATAACAGCCAACCAACAAATAACAGCCAGCCTACAAATAACAGCCAACCTACAAATAACAGCCAACAAATAACAGCCAAACAAATAACAGCCAAACAAATAACAGCCAACCTACAAATACCAGCCAGCCTACAAATAACAGCCAACCTACAAATAACAGCCAAACAAATAACAGCCAACCTACAAATAACAGAAAACCTACAAATAACAGCCAACCTACAAATAACAGAAAACCTACAAATAACAGCCAACCTACAAATAACAGCCAACAAATAACAGCCAACAAATAACAGCCAACAAATAACAGCCAACAAATAACAGCCAACAAATAACAGCCAACCTACAAATAACAGCCAACAAATAACAGCCAACCTACAAATAACAGCCAACCTACAAATAACAGACAACCTACAAATAACAGCCAACAAATAACAGCCAACAAATAACAGCCAACAAATAACAGCCAACCTACAAATAACAGCCAACCAACAAATAACAGCCTACAAATAACAGCCAACCTACAAATAACAGCCAACAAATAACAGCCAACAAATAACAGCCAACAAATAACAGCCAACCTACAAATAACAGCCAACCTACAAATAACAGCCAACAAATAACAGCCAGCAAATAACAGCCAACAAATAACAGCCAACAAATAACAGCCAACCTACAAATAACAGCCAACCTACAAATAACAGCCAACCTACAAATAACAGCCAACCTACAAATAACAGCCAACAAATAACAGCCAACAAATAACAGCCAACAAATAACAGCCAACAAATAACAGCCAACAAATAACAGCCAACAAATAACAGCCAACCTACAAATAACAGCCAACCTACAAATAACAGCCTACAAATAACAGCCAACCTACAAATAACAGCCAACAAATAACAGCCAACAAATAACAGCCAACCTACAAATAACAGCCAACAAATAACAGCCAACAAATAACAGCCAACAAATAACAGCCAGCCTACAAATAACAGCCAACAAATAACAGCCAACAAATAACAGCCAACAAATAACAGCCAGCCTACAAATAACAGCCAACAAATAACAGCCAACAAATAACAGCCAGCCTACAAATAACAGCCAACCTACAAATAACAGCCAGCAAATAACAGCCAACAAATAACAGCCAACCTACAAATAACAGCCAACCAACAAATGTATAAAAATAACAGCCAACAAATAACAGCCAACAAATAACAGCCAACCTACAAATAACAGCCAACCAACAAATAACAGCCTACAAATAACAGCCAACCTACAAATAACAGCCAACAAATAACAGCCAACCTACAAATAACAGCCAACAAATAACAGCCAACAAATAACAGCCAGCCTACAAATAACAGCCAACAAATAACAGCCAACAAATAACAGCCAACAAATAACAGCCAACAAATAACAGCCAACCTACAAATAACAGCCAACAAATAACAGCCAACAAATAACAGCCAACAAATGTATGCACACATAACAGCCAGCCTACAAATAACAGCCAACCTACAAATAACAGCCAACAAATAACAGCCAACAAATAACAGCCAACAAATAACAGCCAACCTACAAATAACAGCCAACAAATAACAGCCAACAAATAACAGCCAACAAATAACAGCCAACCTACAAATAATAGCCAACAAATAACAGCCAACAAATATTAGCCATTATTATAACATTAACAAATTACAGCCAGCCTACAAATAACAGCCATTAAATAACAGCCAACAAATAACAGCCAACAAATAACAGCCAACAAATAACAGCCAACCTACAAATAACAGCCAACAAATAACAGCCTATTAATAACAGCCAACAAATAACAGCCAACAAATAACAGCCAACCTACAAATAACAGCCAACCTACAAATAACAGCCAACAAATAACAGCCAACAAATAACAGCCAGCAAATAACAGCCAACAAATAACAGCCAACAAATAACAGCCAACAAATAACAGCCATTATAATATGTTTTCCAGGCGGTGTGTACGTCCACACTGGACTGTACTCTTGAAGAGGTGAGGCAGTATGGAGTATGTATGGAGTAGGTATGGAGTATGTATGGAGTATGTATGGAGTAGTATGGAGTATATAGGGAGTATGTATGGAGTATGCACAGAGTAGTATGGAGTAGGTATGGAGTATGTATGGAGTAGTATGGAGTAGTATGGAGTATGTGTGGAGTATGTATGGAGTAGTATGGAGTAGTATGGAGTATGTATGGAGTAGGTATGGAGTATGTATGGAGTATGTATGGAGTATGTATGGAGTAGTATGGAGTATGTATGGAGTATTATGGAGTATGTATGGAGTAGTATGGAGTAGTATGGAGTATGTATGGAGTAGTATGGAGTAGTATGGAGCAGGTATGGAGTAGTATGGAGTATGCATGGAGTAGTATGGAGTAGTATGGAGTATGTATGGAGTAGTATGGAGTAGTATGGAGTATGTATGGAGTAGTATGGAGTATGTATGGAGTAGTATGGAGTAGTATGGAGTAGTATGGAGTATGTATGGAGTAGTATGGAGTAGTATGGAGTAGTATGGAGTATGTATGGAGTAGTATGGAGTATGTATGGAGTAGTATGGAGTATGTATGGAGTAGTATGGAGTAGTATGGAGTATGTATGGAGTAGTATGGAGTATGTATGGAGTAGTATGGAATAGTATGGAGTAGTATGGAGTATGTATGGAGTAGTATGGAGTAGTATGGAGTAGTATGGAGTATGTGTGGAGTATGTATAGAGTAGTATGGAGTAGTATGGAGTATGTATAGAGTAGTATGGAGTAGTATGGAGTAGTATGGAGTATGTGTGGAGTATTATGGAGTATGTATGGAGTAGTATGGAGTAGTATGGAGTAGTATGGAGTATGTATGGGGTAGTATGGAGTATGTATGGAGTAGTATGGAGTATGCATGGAGTAGTATGGAGTAGTATGGAGTATGTATGGAGTAGTATGGAGTAGTATGGAGTAGTATGGTGTATGTATGGAGTAGTATGGAGTATATATGGAGTATGTATGGAGTATGCATGGAGTAGTATGGAGTAGTATGGAGTATGTATGGAGTATGTATGGAGTAGTATGGAGTAGTATGGAGTATGTATGGAGTATGCATGGAGTAGTATGGAGTAGTATGGAGTATGTGTGGAGTATGTATGGAGTAGTATGGAGTAGTATGGAGTATGTATGGAGTAGTATGGAGTATGTATGGAGTAGGTATGGAGTATGTATGGAGTAGTATGGAGTAGTATGGAGTAGTATGGAGTAGTATGGAGTAGTATGGAGTATGTGTGGAGTATGTATGGAGTAGTATGGAGTAGTATGGAGTATGTATGGAGTAGTATGGAGTAGTATGGAGTATGTATGGAGTAGTATGGAGTATGCATGGAGTAGTATGGAGTAGTAATGGAGTAGTACGGAGTATGTATGGAGTAGTATGGAGTAGTATGGAGTATGTATGGAGTAGTATGGAGTAGTATGGAGTATGTATGGAGTAGTATGGAGCATGTATGGAGTAGTATGGAGTAGTATGGAGTAGGTATGGAGTATGTACGGAGTTTGTACGGAGTAGGTATGGAGTATGTACGGAGTTTGTATGGAGTAGTATGGAGTTTGTATGGAGTAGGTATGGAGTATGTATGGAGTATGTATGGAGTAGTAAGGAGTATGTATGGAGTAGTATGGAGTATGTATGGAGTAGTATGGAGTAGCATGGAGTAGTATGGAGTAGTATGGAGTAGGTATGGAGTATGTACGGAGTTTGTATGGAGTAGGTATGGAGTATGTACAGAGTTTGTACGGAGTAGTATGGAGTAGTATGGAGTATGTATGGAGTAGTATGGAGTAGTATGGAGTATGTATGGAGTATGTATGGAGTCGTATGGAGTAGTATGGAGTAGTATGGAGTAGTATGGAGTTTGTATGGAGTAGTATGGAGTAGTATGGAGTATTTATGGAGTAGTATGGAGTAGTATGGAGCATGTATGGAGTAGTATGGAGTATGTATGGAGTAGTATGGAGTATGTGTGGAGTATGTATGGAGTATGTATGGAGTAGTATGGAGTAGTATGGAGCAGGTATGGAGTAGTATGGAGTAGGTATGGAGTAGTATGGAGTATGTATGGAGTAGTATGGAGTAGTATGGAGTATGTATGGAGTAGTATGGAGTATGTATGGAGTCGTATGGAATAGTATGGAGTAGTATGGAGTATGTATGGAGTAGTATGGAGTAGTATGGAGTAGTATGGAGTAGTATGGAGTATGTATGGAGTAGTATGGAGTAGTATGGAGTAGTATGGAGTATGTATGGAGTAGTATGGAGTATGTATGGAGTAGTATGGAGTAGTATGGAGTAGTATGGAGTAGTATGGAGTAGTATGGAGTATATATGGAGTATGTATGGAGTAGTATGGAGTAGTATGGATTATGTATGGAGTAGTATGGAGTAGTATGGAGTAGTATGGAGCATGTATGGAGTGGTATGGAGTAGTATGGAGTATGTATGGAGTAGTATGGATTATGTATGGAGTAGTATGGAGTAGTATGGAGTAGTATGGAGTAGTATGGAGTCGTATGGAGTATGTATGGAGTATGTATGGAGTAGTATGGAGTAGTATGGAGTAGTATGGAGTAGTATGGAGTATGTATGGAGTATGTATGGAGTATGTATGGTGTAGTATGGAGTAGTATGGAGTAGGTATGGAGTATGTATGAAGTATGTATGGAGTAGTATGGAGTATGTATGCGTAGGTATGGAGTATGTATGGAGTAGTATGGAGTATGTATGAAGTAGTATGGAGTAGTATGGAGTATGTATGGAGTATGTATGGAGTAGTATGGAGTATGTATGGAGTAGTATTGAGTAGTATGGAGTATGTACGGCGTATGTATGGAGTATGTATGGAGTAGTATGGAGTAGTATGGAGTCGTATAGAGTAGTATGGAGGTCCAGGAGCTCCCGGGGACCACAGCCCCTCCATCGGCCTGGTGATTGATGGGCATACCCTGGGCATGGCTCTGGAATCAGATCTGGTGGAGCGGTTTGTGGAGCTCGCTTGGCGCTGCCGCTCTGTGCAATGCTGCAGAGTCACGCCTTTACAGAAGAGCACCGTGGTTCGGGAGAGACTGAAGGTCATGACCCTGGCTATCCCCAGGATGGATCCATGAGAAGTCAATAAGAAAGTGTAATGTATTGTAAACTAAAACAGTTCTGTGACCAAATGGAATGTCTTAGGTTTGGGAAGGGTTTAGAATGTCTGTAGATATCCCCTTTAGTGTCTATGGTGTTGTGGTTTTAAAGTCAATCTAAGTATAGCTGATCCTTTCTGTCTACGGTGTTGTGGTTTTAAAGTCAATCTAAGTATAGCTGATCCTTTCTGTCTATCGTCACTGGAATACTTCAGATCCAAGCAGCTGATGTCGGCGTCAGTATATCGGGACAGGAGGGCATGCAGGTTTGTGTCAGGGCTTTTACTCTGAAGATTCTCTGACATAGCCTGGTCTCAGATCTGTTTGTGCTGTCTTGACAATGACCATATGATTTGACAAGACAGCACAAACACATCTGGGACCAGGATATGAAAGATTTTGATTCTCTGTCATTCTTAACTAAACCAAACACATGTTGAAGGAGCTGTGTGCGTTTGATTCTCTGTCCTTCTAAACTAAACCAAACACATGTTGAAGGAGCTGTGTGCGTTTGATTCTCTGTCCTTCTAAACTAAACCAAACACATGTTGAAGGAGCTGTGTGCGTTTGATTCTCTGTCCTTCTAAACTAAACCAAACACATGTTGAAGGAGCTGTGTGCGTTTGATTCTCTGTCCTTCTAAACTAAACCAAACACATGTTGAAGGAGCTGTGTGCGTTTGATTCTCTGTCCTTCTAAACTAAACCAATCACATGTTGAAGGAGCTGTGTGCGTTTGATTTGATTTAGGTTTCATTTGGATACATTCTAGTCCTCATTTGGACTAATCTTCCAAGAATCCTTAACAAATTTTAATATTTAATTTAAAAATACAATGATGTTTTTCTGTTTATCTTGTGTCTGCAGGCTGTCATGTCCAGTGACTTCTCCATCTGCTGTTTTAAACACATGAAGAAGCTTCTCCTGGTCCACGGTCACTGGTGTTACAGCAGACTGGCTAACATGGCCATCTACTTTTTCTACAAGAATGTGGTCGGCATTTCACCCCGTCCATCCACCACCAACGCATCACACCAATCTAAACACGCGTGTTGATAGGCGCCTTACAGTCTCTTCCAAGTCAGATATTCTTCTTCTTATTGGTTCAAGGCCCAGTAAGGACTTTGGGCCATTTATAATCTGTCCCCCAGACCTGTCAACTTCCTCTTCTGGTACCAGTTCTACTGTGGGTTCTCTGGCATGACCCTGATCCAAACTTTAACCCTAACCCTAACCCTAACCCTATCCCTTAACCCTATCCCTAACCCTAACCCTATCCCTAACCCTAACCCTAACCCTAACCCTAACCCTATCCCTAACCCTAACCCCTAACCCTAACCCTTAACCCTATCCCTAACCCTAACCCTAACCCTAACCCTTAACCCTAACCCTAACCCTAACCCTTAACCCTATCCCTAACCCTAACCCTTAAATCCCTAACCCTAACCCTAACCCTAACCCTAACCCTAACCCTAACCCTTAACCCTATCCCTAACCCTAACCCTAACCCTATCCCTAACCCTAATCCAAACCCTAACCCTAACCCTATCCCTAACCCTAACCCTAACCCTACCTATCCCTAACCCTAACTAACCCTAACCCTTAACCCTATCCCTAACCCTAATCCTAACCCTTAACCCTATCCCTATCCCTAACCCTTAACCCTATCCCTAACCCTAACCCTAACTCTAACTCTAACCCTAACCCTAACCCTTAACCCTTAACCCTAACCCTAACCCTTAACCCTATCCCGAACCCTAACCCTTAACCCTATCCCTATCCCTAACCCTTAACCCTATCCCTATCCCTATCCCTAACCCTAACTCTAACTCTAACTCTAACTCTAACTCTAACTCTAACTCTAACCCTAACCCTTAACCCAGAAACTTTGCCACAGAGACGCTGCTGGGCCTCCCAGAGCTGTACAGGAGTGGCCAAGGGTCAGAGGTCAGTGTTTAAGGGGTTAGGGGTCAGAGGTCAGGGTGTCACAACTAATTTCTATCGTTGTTGCGATTCTGGGAGAACCTGGGAAAACCTAGGCGATTCTGGGAGAACCTGGGCGATTCTGGGAGAACCTGGGGGATCCTGGAAGAACCTGGGCGATTCTGGGAGAACCTGGGTGATTCTGGGAGAACCTGAGCGATTCTGGGGGATCCTGGAAGAACCTGGGGGATCCTGGAAGAACCTGGGGGATCCTGGGAGAACCTGGGGGGTTCTGGGGGATCCTGGAATAACCTGGGGGATCCTGGAAGAACCTGGGGGATCCTGGAAGAACCTGGGAGAACCTGGGGGATCCTGGAAGAACCTGGGGGATCCTGGGAGAACCCAGAGAACCTGGGGGATCCTGGAAGAACATGGGGGGTCCTGGAAGAACCTGGGGTATCCTGGGAGAACCTGGGAGAACCTGGGGGATCCTGGGAGAACCTGGGAGAACCTGGGTGATCCTGGAAGAACCTGGGGGATCCTGGGAGAACCTGGGAGAACCTGGGGGATCCTGGAAGAACCTGGGGGATCATGGAAGAACCTGTGGGATCCTGGGAGAACCTGGGAGAACCTGGGGGATCCTGGAAGAACCTGGGGGATCCTGGGAGAACCTGGGAGAACCTGGGGGATCCAAGGGGAACCTTTAGTACATCACACACCGGAGCAATGAAGAAGGAATTATATTTATTACAATGTCATTTTGACAAAGATGGGACTGATTATCTATATATTGTTGAACTGGCTCATATCTGGATATGTGCTCCAGTGTGCAATAAGGATGATTAATAAAGTAATGTCCAAAAAGCTATATTTGTATAATGACCGCTTCTGTCTCTTCTAGTGTCAAATGCTGTGTCAAGTTTCCATTGTAATTTAATACTAAAATATACAACAGACAGAGAGGCACCTCTCTTCACTCTCCACTTCCCCCCAGAACAAGGGAGGCTCTACTCTCCTCTCTCCACTTCCCCTCAGAACAAGGGAAATACCACTCTTCTCTCTCCACTTCCCCTCAGAACAAGGGAAATACCACTCTCCTCTCTCCACTTCCCCTCAGAACAAGGGAGGCTCCACTCTCCTCTCTCCACTTCCCCTCAGAACAAGGGAGGCTCTACTCTCCTCTCTCCACTTCCCCTCAGAACAAGGGATGCACCACTCTCCTCTCTCCACTTCCCCTCAGAACAAGGGAGGCTCTACTCTCCTCTCTCCACTTCCCCTCAGAACAAGGGAGGCTCTACTCTCCTCTCTCCACTTCCCCTCAGAACAAGGGAGGCTCTACTCTCCTCTCTCCACTTCCCCTCAGAACAAGGGATGCACCACTCTTCACTCTCCACTTCCCCTCAGAACAAGGGAGGCTCTACTCTCCTCTCTCCACTTCCCCTCAGAACAAGGGAGGCTCTACTCTCCTCTCTCCACTTCCCCTCAGAACAAGGGAGGCTCTACTCTCCTCTCTCCACTTCCCTCAGAACAAGGGAGGCTCTACTCTCCTCTCTCCACTTCCCTCAGAACAAGGGAGGCTCTACTCTCCTCTCTCCACTTCCCCTCAGATCAAGCTTCCTTAGGAAACACATTAGCCTGTTACTCTACTGATGGTTTTCAGAGCACACTGATAACCCAATCAGTCTCGCCTCTCTTCCCACCCTGCACCGTCCACCCCATCTTTACACCCCTCTCCAAAAAACAACCTCCACTTTTCCAGAACAAAGCACTTAGTATGTTTTATTTAAACTTCCCCTGCCTCACCTAGGCTGCTTTGTGTCATTAATGGCTCCGTATTCCCTATATAGTGCACTACTTTAGACCAGAGCCCTATGTCACCCTATTCCCTATATAGTGCACTACTTTAGACCAGAGCCCTATGTCACCCTATTCCCTATATAGTGCACTACTTTAGACCAGAGCCCTATGGAACCCTCTTCTCTTTATAGTGCACTACTTTAGACCAGAGCCCTATGGCACCCTATTCCCTATATAGTGCACTACTTTTGGCACCCTATGGTCCCTAGTCAAAAGTAGTGGACTATATATGGAATAGGGAGCCATTTGGGACACACCCAGACCTAGACACCTGAGAGTAATTTGCTCAATGGACAGACGCTCCAAAACCCATCCCATCACCTCTCGCTCTGTGGCCACAGACACACCGTACCATAACTCACGTGTCCCTGTCCAACTCCCAAGCTACCCATCATGACGTAGTTGGTACACTGCAGATGGTGCATCATGTAGTGGCGTTTTCAGTTCACAGACATCGGTCCAAATGGCACCCTACTATTTTTGACCAGGGCCCTAGCTGGTCAGAAGTAGTGGACTGTGCATTAGGGTAACATTAGGAACACAGTTCATGTGTCTAGAATTTAGAACATTTAGAACACAGTTCATGTGTCTAGAATTTAGAACATGTGGAACTCAGTTCATGTGTCTAGAATTTAGAACATGTGGAACACAGTTCATGTGTCTAGAATTTAGAACATGTGGAACACAGTTCATGTGTCTAGAATTTAGAACATGTGGAACACAGTTCGTGTGTCTAGAATTCAGAACATGTGGAACACAGTTCATGTGTCTAGAATTTAGAACATGTGGAACACAGTTCATGTGTCTGGAATTTAGAACATGTGGAACACAGTTCATGTGTCTAGAATTTAGAACATGTGGAACACAGTTCATGTGTCTAGAATTTAGAACATGTGGAACACAGTTCATGTGTCTAGAATTTAGAACATGTGGAACACAGTTCGTGTGTCTAGAATTCAGAACATGTGGAACACAGTTCATGTGTCTAGAATTTAGAACATGTGGAACACAGTTCATGTGTCTGGAATTTAGAACATGTGGAACACAGTTCATTTGTCTAGAATTTAGAACATGTGGAACACAGTTCATGTGCCTAGAATTTAGAACATATGGAACAGTACTGTATAAAGGTGTCAGGATGAGAACACCAAATCGTAATAAGTCTGGCCTGTCTGAAATTCAATGTCAATTCATCTATATAGATTATTTGATAATATTACAAAAATAAAACCACATATATACACAGGTCAAATAAATATTACATTTTTACATTTGAGATTTGTACATGGGATGTGATCACCCGTATATGTATAAATCAAAGAAAGAGAAACGTCATGGGAAGGAACATATAAATGATCAAGTTCATGTTCAGCATTTGTGTAATTCAAGTGGCTTCTGGTGAAAAGGTATAGCTGTGATTCCATTGGTCAAATTCATTATATTGTCTGTTTATATAACGTCCTGGCCTTCTCTACTGCTTCCTTCTTAGAACGGCTCTGCTCTCTAGTGGCTGATGTGGGAACTGCAATAAGATTATTTGAGAATTGGGACAATGTCACGGATGTTTCATCTCATGTTTGCTGATGGGGGTGTTACAATACGATACATAGCCCACAAACAACACACACCATGATTCATTCATTAACAGTGTGGTGCATGGAGGCCGTTGCCATGGTAAAACTGACAATCGTGAAATCTCTGATCTGACTGTAATTCGATACCATAGGTCTACTACTGTAGCCTTTGTGTGGAATAGCTCAAATGTCTTATAATTACAATTAAACAGTCAACCTTACAGTTCTCACTGCAAGAATTACAGGACCCATAGTAAATGGAAAATATTTAATTTATTTTTCATAAAATCTTGAAAAGGTGATGTCCCCAAGAAATACAATAAGAGTGAAACTAGGCCACATACACATAGTATTGTATGGTTTCGCCAAACCATCACGTTCCTTTATAATCTCACATAAAACACAGCTGCTCAGGAGTTCCACATCCTGTTGTTGTTTTACATTTTCACGAAGAATCAACAGCTGCTAGGCCTCTAGGATCCCTTTCTAGTCAACGCGTGGCACACCTTACCATTAGATACATTTGGTAATACAGTCATCATATTATACACCTGGATATTAGACAACTGTTGATGAAGCCTCCCCTTTTAATCAGACAAATATAAAACATATTTTAATATTTGCAAATATTATGATACTATTTGAGCCAGCAATATGTAGACGCACAAAGTAACTCAGTCCACAATGAACGTATAAAAAACAGATGTATTTTGGTTGAATCAGAGCAACGAATTCCTAATAAACATGTCATAAAAAAGCATGACTCATTTGTAATCATCCCCTCCTCCAGATCATTACCAGGTGGTCTGGCCTCATCCCCTTCTCCAGATCATTACCAGGTAGTCTGGCCTCACCCCCTCCTCCAGATCATTAGCAGGTGGTCTGGCCTCACCCCCTCCTCCAGATCATTACCAGGTGGTGTGGCCTCACCCCCTCCTCCAGATCATTAGCAGGTGGTCTGGCCTCATCCCCTCCTCCAGATCATTACCAGGTGGTCTGGCCTCACCCCCTCCTCCAGATCATTAGCAGGTGGTCTGGCCTCACCCCCTTCTCCAGATCATTACCAGGTGGTCTGGCCTCATCCCCTCCTCCAGATCATTAGCAGGTGGTCTGGCCTCACCCCCTTCTCCAGATCATTACCAGGTGGTCTGGCCTCACCCCCTCCTCCAGATCATTAGCAGGTGGTCTGGCCTCACCCCCTTCTCCAGATCATTACCAGGTGGTCTGGCCTCATCCCCTTCTCCAGATCATTACCAGGTGGTCTGGCCACACCCCCTCCTCCAGATCATTAGCAGGTGGTCTGGCCTCACCCCCTTCTCCAGATCATTACCAGGTGGTCTGGCCTCACCCCCTCCTCCAGATCATTAGCAGGTGGTCTGGCCTCACCCCCTTCTCCAGATCATTACCAGGTGGTCTGGCCTCATCCCCTTCTCCAGATCATTACCAGGTGGTCTGGCCTCATCCCCTTCTCCAGATCATTACCAGGTGGTCTGGTCTCACCCCCTCCTCCAGATCATTAGCAGGTGGTCTGGCCTCACCCCCTCCTCCAGATCATTAGCAGGTGGTCTGGCCTCATCCCCTCCTCCAGATCATTACCAGGTGGTCTGGCCTCACCCCCTCCTCCAGATCATTACCAGGTGGTCTGGCCTCACCCCCTCCTCCAGATCATTAGCAGGTGGTCTGGCCTCATCCCCTCCTCCAGATCATTACCAGGTGGTCTGGCCTCACCCCCTCCTCCAGATCATTACCAGGTGGTCTGGCCTCACCCCCTCCTCCAGATCATTACCAGGTGGTCTGGCCTCATCCCCTCCTCCAGATCATTACCAGGTGGTCTGGCTCATCCCCTCTTCCAGATCATTATCAGGTGGTCTGGCCTCATCCCCTCCTCCTGATCATTACCAGGTGGTCTGGCCACACCCCCTCCTCCAGATCATTACCAGGTGGTCTGGCCACACCCCATCCTCCAGATCATTACCAGGTGGTCTGGCCTCATCCCCTCCTCCAGATCATTATCAGGTGGTCTGGCCTCATCCCCTCCTCCAGATCATTACCAGGTGGTCTGGCCACATCCCCTCCTCCAGATCATTACCAGGTGGTCTGGCCACACTAGAGAGGTGATAAAGCAGAGACTGGAGAACACCACTCTGTGTTGTGACACTGACCTACATACAGTAGTATTCCTGAAACCCAGACTGCAGGACATAACTGTCACGATCGTCGTAGTGAGGAGACCAAAGCGCAGCGTGATGTGAATACATCTTATTTTAATGAATGAAGAACACAGAACACTTAAACAAAAACAACGTGACGCTATGACACCGAGTGCAGACACAAGCAACTACACATAGACAATAACCCACGAAATACCCAAAGAAGATGACTGCCTAAATATGGTTCCCAATCAGAGACAACGATAAACTCCTGCCTCTAATTGAGAACCAATCTAGGCAACCATAGACATATATAAACACCTAGATGATCAACAACCCCATGAACCTACAAAACCCCTAGACAGTAGAAAAACACATACATCACCCATGTCACACCCTGACCTAACCAAAACAATAAAGAAAACAAAGAATCCTCAGGTCAGGTCGTGACAATACCACCTAACAGGAAGAGGTTTGGTTATACACTGTTAGATTCATTTAAAATATCTTAACAACACAGCTATATTATTGTGAACTGGGGTAATATTGAAGGGGACTTTTCTAGACATTTTCCACAAACAAACCGGAAGAACACAATAACTGGAAAGTAACACTTAGAAGGAACAACTTATCATTCCTTTTCCCTTTCCTATCATTGCTCCTGGAATGATGACACAAAGTTACAGGTCATTTCCCGACTGAGCCGACATATGCAGTGGTTACAGTGAATACAGTCTACATAAAAAAATATATATTTTTAAAGGAACATTGCCTTTAAATTTCAATCACGTTGTGAAGCTGAACTTCCACGATGCGGATTGAATAAACCCCAAGTATATACTGTTTGTCCTGGAAAAGACAGACCCGGTTCAAGGACTTCATCTTCTGATAGCCTTGAACATCTCTCTGTCGTCTCGGAGAGCATTATATCAGGACCCATGATGACATACAATCACATATAGAAGTTTCTGTCAATTGGTCTCTGTGGGTCTCTCTCTCCATCTCTCTCAATTCTATTTAAGGGCTTTATTGGCATGGGAATCATATGTTAACATTACCAAAGCAAGTGAAGTAGATAATAAACAAAAGTTAAACGAACAATACAAATGAATAACAGTAAACATTACACTTACAGAAGTTGCAAAATAATACATGTCATATTATGTCTAGTTTTGTAACATTGTGCAAATAGTTAAAGAACAAAAGGGAAAATAAATAAACATAAATATGGGTTGTATTTATTTATTTATAATGGTGTTTGTCCTTCACTGGTTGACCTTTTCTTGTGGCAACAGGTCACAAGTCTTGCTGCTGTGATGGCACACAATTTCCCCCAGTAGATTTGGAAGTTTATCAAAATTGGATTTGTTTTCTAATTCTTTGTGGATCTGTGTAATCTGAGTGAAATATGTGTCTCTAATACGGTCATACATTGGGCAGGAGGTTAGGAAGTGCAGCTCACTTTCCACCTCATTTTGTAGGCAGTGTGCACATAGCCTGTCTTCTCTTGAGAGCCAGGTCTGCCTACGGCGGCCTTTCTCAGTAGCAAGGCTATGCTCACTGAGTCTGTACATAGTCAAAGCTTTCCTTAATCTCTGTCTCTCCATCCATCCACCTCTCTCTCTACCAGGTAGGCATCATAACAGGGTACCACATGCGTCCCAGGTGCTTGGACACCTCTGTGTGTATCTGTTCTATGTCACTATAATCATCATCAGGCACCAGGACCTCCTCCATGATGGACATCTGAGTTAGTCTCTTCCCACACATCTTCACAAACTCCACCTCAGGTGACCTCACACTCCCAGAGGCCAATGGCTTACAGGCTCTTATAGTGCTCAGCAATCCTGAATAGCTCCTCATCCAATAGCTGCAGCCCGTTGGCACAGACCACCAGCTCCTCTAGATGAGTAAAGTGCAGGCCGATGTGACCCAACATCGCTGTGAAGTTAAATTTACTGGGGTTTGGGATAAATTATATGAGCTACAATGCCAGAAGATATCACTTGAAACCATTTTATCAGGAATCACAGATTTTTTATTTAATTATTTATCCGTTGTTTTACCAGGTAAGTTGACTGAGAACGCGTTCTAATTTACAGCAACGACCTGGGGAATAGTTACAGGGAAGAGGAGGGGGATGAATGAGCCAATTGTAAACTGGGGATTATTAGGTGACCGTGATGGTTTGAGGGCCAGATTGGGAATTTAGCCAGGACACCGGGGTTAACACCTCTACTCTTACAATAAGTGCCATGGGATCTTTAATGACCTCAGAGAGTCAGGACACCCGTTTAACGTCCCATCCGAAAGACGGCACCCTACACAGGGCAGTGTCTGCCCTGGGGCAATGGGATTTTTTTTAGACCAGAGGAAAGAGTGCCTCCTACTGGCCCTCCAACACCACTTCAAGCAGCATCTGGTCTCCCATCCAGGAACTGACCAAAACCAACCCTGCTTAGCTTCAGAAGCAAGCCAGCGTGGTATGCTGCTGGATTGTCGACGATGTGCCTTTTAAAGGAAATGTTACCACATTCGCAAAGAACAAATTCACGCTAAACACTGCATATGTTGGCTTATATATAAAAAACTTTTTCCAAAGTGGTAAAACAAATAACATCTTATGATAAAAGGTTAATTTTTAATCTCTATCAAATCATTTCTGGGGAACAATTAAGTACTTTACTGTGACTGTTTTCAGTTAAAATGATAAAAAAGAACAGCCTGGTCTCAGAGCAAAACATATTATATTTAACAATAATCTTTGCCACTCCTATTAGTGTGCTATGTTACTTTACATTACGCAACGTTAATTTGCCCTACGTAAATCCGTGACACAATTAGTATGATATGTTAAGTTTGGTGTGACAGTAGGATACTTAAGGTATAAACGAAAGGAGGGTAGTCGGCTGGAGTGGATGGCTGGGCATAAAATGCAAACATTTAGCAACCCAAAGGTTCCGTGTTCAAATCTCATCACAGACTTCCTACATTTGAGCTACCTTGTCACTACTTAGCATGCTAACTAACCCTTCCCCTAACCTTAAACTTAACCCGTTAACGCCTATGATCCCTCGGCTATGCATGCCTCTCCCTACTGTCAATATGCCTTGTCATTTGCTGCTTTGGTTAGTAATTATTGCCTTATTTCAATGTAGAGCCTCTAGCCCTGCTCAATACACCTTAGTTAACCCTTTAGTTCCACCTCCCACACATGCGGTGACCTCACCTGGTTTAAATGATGTTTCTAGAGACAATATCTCTTTCATCGTCACTCAGTGCATAGATTTACCTCCACTGTATTCACGTCCTACCATACCCTTGTCTGTACATTATGCCTTGAATATATTCTACCGTGCCCAGAAACCTGCTCCTTTTACTCTCTGTTCCGAACGTACTAGACAACCAGTTCTTATAGCCTTTAGCCGTACCCTTATCCTGCTCCTCCTCTGTTCCTCTGGTGATGTAGAGGTTAATCCAGTCCCTGCAGCGCCTGGCTCCACTCCCATTCCCCAGGCGCTCTCATTTGTTGATTTCTGTAACCGTAAAAGCCTTGGTTTCATGCATTTTAACATTAGAAGCCTCCTCCCCAAGTTTGTTTTATTCACTGCCTTAGCACACTCTGCCAACCCGGATGTCCTAGCCGTGTCTGAATCCCGGCTTAGGAAGACCACCACAAACCCTGAAATTTCCATCCCCAGCTATAACATTTTCCAACAAGTTAGAACTGCCAAAGTTGGCGGAGTTGCAATCTACTGCAGAGATAGCCTGCAGACTTCTGTCTTACTATCCAAGTCTGTACCCAAACAATTTGAGCTTCTGCTTTTAAAAATCCACCTTTCCAGAAACAAGTCTCCCACCGTTGCCGCTTGCTATAGACCACCTTCTGCCCCCCGCTGTGCCTTGGACACCATATGTGTATTGATTGTCCCCCCCCCCATCTATCTTCAGAGCTCGTACTGTTAGGTGATCTAGACTGGGACATGCTTCACACCCCGGCCATCTTACAATCTAAGCTTGATGCCCTCAATCTCACACAAATTGTCAATGAACCTACCAGGTACAACCCCAAATCCATAAACACAGGCACCCTCCTAGATATCATCCTAACCAACCATCCCTCCAAATACACCTCTGCACTCTTCAACCAGGATCTCAGTGATCACTGCCTCATTGCCTGCCTCAGTAATGGGTCTGCGGTCAAACGACCACCCCTCATCACTGTCAAATGCTCCCTAAAACACTTTAGCGAGCAGGCCTTTCTAATTGACCTGGCCCGGGTATCCTGGAAGGATATTGACCTCAGTCCGTCAGTAGAGGATGCCTGGTTTCCTCACCATCTTAAATAAGCATGCCCCATTCAAAAAATGTAGCACCAGTAACAGATATAGCCTTTGGTTAACTCCAGACCTGACTGCCCTTGACCAGCACAAAAACATTGCACTGCATTAGCATCGAATAGCCCCCGCGATATGCAACTTTTCAGGGAAGTTAGGAACTAATATACACAGGCAGTTAGGAAAGCAAAGGCTAGCTTTTTCAAACAGAAATTTGTACCCTGTAGCACAAACTCCAAAAAGTTCTGGGAAACTGTGAAGTCCATGGAGAATAAGAGCACCTCCTTCCAGTTGCCCACTGCACTGAGACTAGGAAACAGATAAATCCGCGTTAATCAAGAATTTCAATACGCATTTTTCTACAGCTGGCCATGCTTTCCACCTGGCTACCCCTGAACCCGATCAACAGCCCTACACCCCCCACAGCAACTTGCCCAAGCCTCCCCCATTTATCTTTCACCCAAATCAGGATAGCTGATGTTCTGAAAGAGCTGCAAAATCTGGTCCCCTACAAATCAGCCGTGCTAGACAATCTGGACCCTCTCTTTCTAAAATGTTCAGCCGAAGATGTTGCAACCCCTATTACTAGACTGTTCAACCTCCCTTTCGTATCATCTGAGATCCCCAAAGATTGGAACGCTTCCGCGGTCATCCCCCTCTTCAAAGGGGGAGACACTCTAGACCCAAACTGCTACAGACCTATATCTATCCTACCCTGCCTTTCTATGGTCTTCGAAGGCCAAGTTAACAAACAGATCACCGACCATTTCAAATCCCACCGTACCTTCTCCGCTATGCAATCTGGTTTCCGAGCTGGTCATGGGTGCACCTCAGCCACGCTCAAGGTCCTAAATGATATCATAACCGCCATCAATAAGAGACAATACTGTGCAGCTGTATTCATTCACATGGCCAAGGCTTTCGACTATCAATCACCACATTCTTATCGACAGACTCAACAGCCTTGGTTTCTCAAATGACTGCCTCGCCTGGTTCACCAACTACTTCTTAGTTCAGTGTGTCTGGACCTCTGGCAGTCTCTATGGGGGTGCCACAGGGTTCAATCCTCAGGCCGACTCTTTTCTCTGTATACATCAATGATGTCGCTCTTGCTGCTAGTGATTCTCTGATCCACCTCTATGCAGATGACACCATTCTGTATACTTCTGGCCCTTCTTTGGACACTGTGTTAACTAACCTCCAGATGAGCTTCAATGCTTCAACCGATCGCTGCCCACACCTGCTCGCCCGTCCAGCATCAACTGATATCTATGTAAAGCCTTTACTATACTGATATCTATGTAAAGCCTTTACTATACAGATGTCTATGTAAAACCTTTACTATACTGATATCTATGTAAATCCTTTACTATACTGATATCTATGTAAAGCCTTTACTATACAGATATCTATGTAAAGCCTTTACTATACAGATGTCTATGTAAAACCTTTACTATACTGATATCTATGTAAAGCCTTTAGTATACTGATATCTATGTAATTCCTTTACTATGTTGATATACTATACTGATATCTATGTAAATCCTTTACTATACTGATATCTATGTAATTCCTTTACTATGTTGATATACTATACTGATATCTATGTAATTCCTTTACTATGTTGATATACTATACTGATATCTATGTAAATCCTTTACTATACTGATATCTATGTAATTCCTTTACTATGTTGATATACTATACTGATATCTATGTAATTCCTTTACTATGTTGATATACTATACTGATATCTATGTAAAGCCTTTACTATGTTGATATACTATACTGATATCTATGTAATTCCTTTACTATGTTGATATACTATACTGATATCTATGTAATTCCTTTACTATGTTGATATACTATACTGATATCTATGTAATTCCTTTACTATGTTGATATACTATACTTTATTTATAATTTACATCATTTTACTTCAAATCCTGTCTCCTCTTCGTGAGCGCAGTATGGGAAAGGACTAGAGGGGAATCTGCTGTCACCTGTCTTCTTCCTATTTAAACCATTGGGTCTGATCAAAGGGAGGAAGCAGGGAGAGGAAATCAACATTTGACTATTGAAATGTAACGCAGACTGTTCCCCTGTTTCACTGTCTCCCTGTCTCCCTCTACAGGGCTATGATAATAGCATCTCAAAGGCAGAAGCTGTGATCAGGTTTGCCTTCCAGACCTCCATCACAGTGTTGTGTATCGCCTGCCCCTGCTCTCTGGGCTTGGCAACCCCGACAGCTGTGATGGTGGGCACGGGGGTGGGCGCTCAGAACGGTATCCTCATCAAGGGAGGGGAACCACTAGAGATGGCACACAAGGTGAGGGGGGAAGATGCTACCAATCAGACCATAGTCGATCACTAATAATATCACGTTGATAGTCAAAATCATTAGTTAGGTTTGATATGTTGTGCCTCATGTTTGTAATCAGAATCTATTTAACTGTGACTGTTGCAGTAACTGAGTGTATGGTTGTAAATGATCTGAGATTCACGTTATAAACACTTCCCTTATTCCTACCTTGTTACAAAAAAAATGGTATATTTTCCAGATCCAGACAGTGGTGTTTGATGAGACGGGTACCATCACCTACGGAGCTCCTAAAGTCATCCAGGTGAAGATTGTAGTGGAGGGGAACAGGATGCCTCGCTCCCATCTGCTGGCCATCGTAGGGACTGCAGAGAACAACAGTGAACACCCGTTGGGAGCTGCCATTACCAAGTACTGTAAACAGGTGGGTCTGATGTCATCACCAAGTACTGTAAACAGGTGGGTCTGATGTCATCACCAAGTACTGTAAACAGGTGGGTCTGATGTCATCACCAAGTACTGTAAACAGGTGGGTCTGATGTCATCACCAAGTACTGTAAACATGTGAGTCCACCTGAACCTCTGAGAGGTAGGAGACGGTTTGTGAGTTGATCATTCCATGTGTCTGGAAGACCTCCCAAAATATTTGTGTCCTGTCGGTCACTGCGGGTCCAGATGACGTGTACTAATCTGTCTCTCTGTCTCTGTATTAGGAGCTGGGTACAGAGTCCCTTGGTGTGTGTGCTGAGTTCGAGGCTGTACCAGGCTGTGGTATACGATGCCAGGTCAGTAACACTGAGACCCTGCTGAGACAACATCAGGAGGAAGGTGAAGACAACAACCAGGGAAACAGTATTCTGGTCCAGATCAGGGACTGCAGAACCAGGCCAGGATCACACCCCCTCATCATGAACGCGCAGCCTCTCCGTACGTACTGGGATATGTAGTCTAAAATAGGACCGCTATTTAAACATGTTTTTTTTAGGTGGAATTAAGTACACAACATCCTACGTGGTGTTGATAGAGAGCCAGTAACCTCTCTGTGTGTTCCTCTATAGCCCTGGTGCAGACAGCATCCTACCTGGTGTTGATAGAGAGCCAGTAACCTCTCTGTGTGTTCCTCTATAGCCCTGGTGCAGACAGCATCCTACCTGGTGTTGATAGAGAGCCAGTAACCTCTCTGTGTGTTCCTCTATAGCCCTGGTGCAGACAGCATCCTACCTGGTGTTGATGGGGAACAGGGAGTGGATGAGGAGGAACGGACTGCAGATCAGACCTGATGTTGACGAGACCATGACTGAACATGAACGCAGAGGACGCACTGCTGTACTGGTGGCTGTCGACAGTGAGTTGATCAGAAATACAGTGTAGACATTGTTAATGTTGTAATTAAAAAGCAGCTCTTTCCAGCTACAATAGTAATGGAATATCTACATAGGTGTACAGAGGCCCATTATCAGAAACCATCACTCCTGTGTTCCAATGGCACGTTGTGTTAGCTAATCCAAGTTTATCATTTTAAAAGGCTAATTTATCATTAGAAAACACTTTTGCAAATATTTCTGCACAGCTGAAAACTGTTGTTCTGATTAAAGAAGCAATAATACTGGCCTTCTTTAGACTAGTTGAGTATCTGGAGCATCAGCATTTGTGGGTTCGATTACAGGCTCAAATGTCCAGAAACAAAATAACTTTCTTCTGAAACTCGGTCTATTCTTGTTCTGAGAAATGATGGCTATTCCATGCGAGAAATTGCCAAGAAACTAAAGATCTCGTACAACGCTGTGTATTACTCCCTTCTCAGTACAGCAAACTGGCTCTAACCAGAATAGAAAGAGGAGTGGGAGGCCCCAGTGCACAACTGAGCAAGAGGACAAGTACATTAGAGCGTCTGGTTTGAGAAACAAACGCCTCACAAGTCCTCAACTGGCAGCTTCATTAAATAGTACCCGCAAAACACCAGTTTCAATGTGAAGAAGCGACTCCGGGATGCTGGCCTTCTAGGCAGAGTTCCTCTGTCCAGTGTCTGTGTTCTTTTGCCCATCTTAATCTTTTCTTTGGCCAGTCTGAGATATGGCTTTTTCTTTGCAACTCTGCTTAGAAGGCCAGCATCCCGGAGTTGCCTCTTCACTGTTGACGCTGAGACTGGTGTTTTGCGGGTACTTTTTAATGAAACTGCCAGTTGAGGACTTGTGAGGCGTTTGTTTCTCAAACCAGACGCTCTAATGTACTTGTCCTTTTGCTCAGTTGTGCACCGGGGCCTCCTCTTTCTATTCCAGTTAGATATCTACACCTATGTAGATATTCCATAAAAAATCTGCTGTTTCCAGCTACAATAGTCATTTACAACATTAACAATGTCTACACTGTATTTCTGATCAATTTGATGTTATTTTAATGGACAAAAAATGTGCTTCTTTCAAAAACAAGGACATTTCTAACTGACCACAAACTTTTGAACGGTAGTGTATTGCTTCATTTTAGATTATGGTATGGATATTGGAACGTAGCCTTAGGAGTTTCCAACCATTTAATCCATTGTGTTGCTGAATCTATAACCACCCTTTGTCTATAACCATTGTCTATCTGTCTATAACCACCCTCTCTCTCTCTCTCTCTCTCTCACCTACCTCCCTCTCCATCTCCCGTTGTTTCTCTCTCCCTGTCTCTCTCTCTCCCTGTCTCTCTCTCTCTCCCTGTCTCTCTCTCTCTCCCTTGTCTCTCTCTCTCTTCCTTGTCTCTCTCTCTCTCTTCCTTGTCTCTCTCTCTCTCTTCCTTGTCTCTCTCTCTCTCTGTCTGTCTCTCTCTCTCTCTCTCTGTCTGTCTCTCTCTCTCTGTCTCTCTCTCTATCTCTGTCTCTCTCTCCCTGTCTCTCTCTCTCTTCCCTGTCTCTCTCTCTCTTCCCTGTCTCTCTCTCTCTCTTCCCTGTCTCTCTCTCTCTCTTCCCTGTCTCTCTCTCTCTCTTCCCTGTCTCGCTCTCTCTCTTCCCTGTCTCGCTCTCTCTCTTCCCTGTCTCTCTCTCTCTCTTCCTTGTCTCTCTCTCTCTTCCTTGTCTCTCTCTCTCTCTTCCTTGTCTCTCTCTCCCTCTCTCTCTGTGTAGGTCTGCTATGTGCCATGATAGCCATAGCAGACACAGTGAAGCCAGAGGCAGGTTTAGCGGTTCACACCCTGCAGGCAATGGGTCTGGAGGTGATTCTGATGACTGGAGACAACAGCAAGACAGCACGGGCCATCGCTGCTCAGGTAGGGGACAGGACTGGCTTGGCTTGGGATTTTTATGAATGTATGCACTAAACCAGAACATTCATTACAGATGAAAAGGAATGTTGTTTTTTAAGTCACTCTGGATAAGGGCATCTGCTAAAGAACCCAAATGTAGTTTTATTGTAGGTTGTGAACTGTCATTTAGCTGTCTCTCTGTCCCCTCCAGGTGGGCATCAGGAAGGTGTAAATGTAGTTTTATTGTAGGTTGTGAACTGTCATTTAGCTGTCTCTCTGTCCCCTCCAGGTGGGCATCAGGAAGGTGTAAATGTAGTTTTATTGTAGGTTGTGAACTGTCATTTAGCTGTCTCTCTGTCCCCTCCAGGTTGGCATCAGGAAGGTGTAAATGTAGTTTTATTGTAGGTTGTGAACTGTCATTTAGCTGTCTCTCTGTCCCCTCCAGGTGGGCATCAGGAAGGTGTAAATGTAGTTTTATTGTAGGTTGTGAACTGTCATTTAGCTGTCTCTCTGTCCCCTCCAGGTTGGCATCAGGAAGGTGTAAATGTAGTTTTATTGTAGGCTGTGAACTGTCATTTAGCTGTCTCTCTGTCTCCTCCAGGTGGGCATCAGGAAGGTGTAAATGTAGTTTTATTGTAGGTTGTGAACTGTCATTTAGCTGTCTCTCTGTCCCCTCCAGGTGGGTATCAGGAAGGTGTAAATGTAGTTTTATTGTAGGTTGTGAACTGTCATTTAGCTGTCTCTCTGTCCCCTCCAGGTGGGCATCAGGAAGGTGTAAATGTAGTTTTATTGTAGGTTGTGAACTGTCATTTAGCTGTCTCTCTGTCTCCTCCAGGTGGGCATCAGGAAGGTGTAAATGTAGTTTTATTGTAGGTTGTGAACTGTCATTTAGCTGTCTCTCTGTCCCCTCCAGGTGGGTATCAGGAAGGTGTAAATGTAGTTTTATTGTAGGTTGTGAACTGTCATTTAGCTGTCTCTCTGTCCCCTCCAGGTGGGCATCAGGAAGGTGTAAATGTAGTTTTATTGTAGGTTGTGAACTGTCATTTAGCTGTCTCTCTGTCCCCTCCAGGTGGGCATCAGGAAGGTGTTTGCGGAGGTGCTGCCGTCCCACAAGGTGGCCATGGTAGAGCAGCTGCAGCAGGCAGGGTAGAGGGTGGCCATGGTAGAGCAGCTGCAGCAGGCAGGGTAGAGGGTGGCCATGGTGGGTGACGGGGTCAACGACTCGCCCGCTCTGGCCATGGCAGACGTTGGCATCGCCATAGGAACTGGCTCTGACGTGGCCATAGAGGCAGCTGACGTGGTGCTTATCAGGGTGAGGAGAAGAGGGCAAGACTGGGTTTATGGATGGATGTTTACCTGTCTGTCTGATAATCTCTACATGTTAATATATCTGTCTGTCTCAGGGTTTCCGTTATCTGGTAATAGCTGGCTTTTGGCCCAAAACATGAAATAAAAAATGAATAGCTGATGAATAAAATGTTAATTGCCCCGGGACGAGAGAAAAAAAAATCCCATTTCAAAATGATGCTTTTTAGCCATTGATGGATATACATTTGACCTGGCATGCTTATTGGTCTTTTGGTTCATTTGCATAATTTAGTGGAATTCAATTGGAGCTTCGCTAGTCGTTGTATATCATATTCATCACAGCATGATGAGCGGAAATCTGTCAGAGTGAGAGCTGCTGCTACAACTTCTCAAACAGCCCGTTCGTTGATGCTGGAGTGAAACATGCTTTTCATTAAGTGCACAACAATTCTAAATGCAAAAACCTGTTTGTCTCACCTGGTAAATGAAGCTCGCTTGCCATTAAAGTGTATAGACATCGGAAGGCAGGTGGCAGTATACATTTTCAAAAATACTTAATTGTTTGAAACCTGAATGTTTTACTTCTTATTATGCGGTATGTCTTACCTTGGTTCAAAGTAGCCAAAATCCTACCATATATGTCATGGAGGCAATTATTTTATAAAGATTTCCATATGCTATTGAAGCCAGTAGCATTTTTCTCTCGTGTTCTATTGGTTTTCAAATCAACTTTCTTTCGATGTCCAGTAGCCAAAGGCACAATCCTAGTCATATTAGCAACCCATGCTAGTTGTTGCATCCTGAGATCTCCCTTCTAGGTTTCTTAGTCACATGAAACCGCTCACATGTAGAGTGTCTTTTTTGACAACAGTGTTTTTCTGCTAATTGCATTATGGAATACACATTCACATGTAGCCTACTGCCTTGTGTGCATTGCTGTGCTTATAATGTGAAGAAATAATAGTTGATTAACATTTTAATAACATAAACGTTCTGATCTGTTGCATCAGACTCGTTGATACTTAACGTTTTCTTTTTCAAATGTATCCTAAGGCCTTCTGGTTGTATGAATTTGGGATCTATCTTCTCCCAACTGTCCCAGAGTCTGTTTGGAATAGGATATTTCTTTCCAGCACAGATGACAAGGTGACCAACAGAACATTTCCACTTTTCTACTATGGGGGATAGTAGATTGACAGGCTAGTGATTTAGCTGTTTGTTACTCGTCTTGAAGGCTGAGGACAGTTGTTCTAACATCTTTAAAGCGCACATCAGAATTCAGCAAGAAGGACGCATCCTGTCAGAATTCAGCAAGAAGGACGCATCCTGTCAGAATACAGTAAGAAGGACGCATCCTGTCAGAATTCAGCAAGAAGGACGCATCCTGTCAGAATTCAGCAAGAAGGACGCATCCTGTCAGAATTCAGCAAGAAGGACGCATCCTGTCAGAATTCAGCAAGAAGGACGCATCCTGTCAGAATTCAGCAAGAAGGACGCATCCTGTCAGAATTCAGCAAGAAGGACGCATCCTGTTAGAATTCAGCAAGAAGGACGCATCCTGTCAGAATTCAGCAAGAAGGACGCATCCTGTCAGAATTCAGCAAGAAGGACGCATCCTGTTAGAATTCAGCAAGAAGGACGCATCCTGTTAGAATTCAGCAAGAAGGACGCATCCTGTCAGAATTCAGCAAGAAGGACGCATCCTGTTAGAATTCAGTAAGAAGGACGCATCCTGTTGGAATTCAGCAAGAAGGACGCATCCTGTCAGAATTCAGCAAGAAGGACGCATCCTGTCAGAATTCAGCAAGAAGGACGCATCCTGTCAGAATTCAGCAAGAAGGACGCATCCTGTCAGAATTCAGTAAGAAGGACGCATCCTGTTAGAATTCAGCAAGAAGGACGCATCCTGTCAGAATTCAGTAAGAAGGACGCATCCTGTCAGAATTCAGTAAGAAGGACGCATCCTGTCAGAATTCAGTAAGAAGGACGCATCCTGTCAGAATTCAGTAAGAAGGACGCATCCTGTCGGAATTCAGTAAGAAGGACGCATCCTGTCGGAATTCAGTAAGAAGGACGCATCCTGTCGGAATTCAGCAAGAAGGACGCATCCTGTCAGAATTCAGTAAGAAGGACGCATCCTGTCGGAATTCAGCAAGAAGGACGCATCCTGTCAGAATTCAGTAAGAAGGACGCATCCTGTCGGAATTCAGTAAGAAGGACGCATCCTGTCGGAATTCAGCAAGAAGGACGCATCCTGTCAGAATTCAGCAAGAAGGACGCATCCTGTCAGAATTCAGCAAGAAGGACGCATCCTGTCAGAATTCAGCAAGAAGGACGCATCCGTCGGAATTCAGCAAGAAGGACGCATCCCGTCGGAATTCAGCAAGAAGGACGCATCCCGTCGGAATTCAGCAAGAAGGACGCATCCCGTCGGAATTCAGCAAGAAGGACGCATCCCGTCGGAATTCAGCAAGAAGGACGCATCCCGTCGGAATTCAGCAAGAAGGACGCATCCCGTCGGAATTCAGCAAGAAGGACGCATCCCGTCGGAATTCAGCAAGAAGGACGCATCCCGTCGGAATTCAGCAAGAAGGACGCATCCTGTCGGAATTCAGCAAGAAGGACGCATCCTGTCAGAATTCAGCAAGAAGGACGCATCCTGTCGGAATTCAGCAAGAAGGACGCATCCTGTCGGAATTCAGCAAGAAGGACGCATCCTGTCAGAATTCAGCAAGAAGGACGCATCCTGTCAGAATTCAGTAAGAAGGACGCATCCTGTCAGAATTCAGCAAGAAGGACGCATCCTGTCGGAATTCAGTAAGAAGGACGCATCCTGTCGGAATTCAGTAAGAAGGACGCATCCTGTCAGAATTCAGTAAGAAGGACGCATCCTGTCGGAATTCAGCAAGAAGGACGCATCCTGTCGGAATTCAGCAAGAAGGACGCATCCTGTCAGAATTCAGCAAGAAGGACGCATCCTGTCAGAATTCAGCAAGAAGGACGCATCCTGTCGGAATTCAGTAAGAAGGACGCATCCTGTCGGAATTCAGTAAGAAGGACGCATCCTGTCGGAATTCAGTAAGAAGGACGCATCCTGTCGGAATTCAGTAAGAAGGACGCATCCTGTTGGAATTCAGTAAGAAGGACGCATCCTGTTGGAATTCAGTAAGAAGGACGCATCCTGTTAGAATTCAATAAGAAGGACGCATCCTGTCAGAATTCAGTAAGAAGGACGCATCCTGTTAGAATTCAGTAAGAAGGACGCATCCTGTTAGAATTCAGTAAGAAGGACGCATCCTGTTGGAATTCAGTAAGAAGCACGCACCTTGTTGGATCCTCAAATACAATCCTCAAATTGTTCTGTTAAAATGAATTACCATAATGTAAATGTGATTTCTGTCATTCTGAACACCGTGGGGTGGACGCCCTAATCACGTTAATTATTCTGAGCACCGTGGGGTGGACGCCCTAATCAGGTTAATTATTCTGAGCACCGTGGGGTGGACGCCCTAATCAGGTTAATTATTCTGAGCACCGTGGGGTGGACGCCCTAATCAGGTTAATTATTCTGAGCACCGTGGGGTGGACGCCCTAATCAGGTTAATTATTCTGAGCACCGTGGGGTGGACTCCTAATCAGGTTAATTATTCTGAACACCGTGGGGTGGACGCCCTAATCAGGTTAATTATTCTGAGCACCGTGGGTGGACGCCCTGTTCAGGTTAATTATTCTGAGCACCGTGGGGTGGACGCCCTAATCAGGTTAATTATTCTGAACACCGTGGGGTGGACGCCCTAATCAGGTTAATTATTCTGAACACCGTGGGGTGGACGCCCTAATCAGGTTAATTATTCTGAGCACCGTGGGGTGGACGCCCTAATCAAGTTAATTATTCTGAACACCGTGGGTGGACGCCCTAATCAGGTTAATTATTCTGAGCACCGTGGGGTGGACGCCCTAATCAGGTTAATTATTCTGAGCACCGTGGGGTGGACGCCCTAATCAGGTTAATTATTCTGAGCACCGTGGGGTGGACGCCCTAATCAGGTTAATTATTCTGAGCACCGTGGGGTGGACGCCCTAATCAGGTTAATTATTCTGAACGCCGTGGGGTGGACGCCCTAATCAGGTTAATTATTCTGAACGCCGTGGGGTGGACACCCTAATCAGGTTAATTATTCTGAACACCGTGGGGTGGACGCCCTAATCAGGTTCCGTACCCAATGCATATGGGTCAGGTACATTTCCTAACGGAAACCGTGGTATGTCAAATAGTCTCTACATATTAATATGTCTAATAGTCTCTACATGTTAATATGTCTGAGTAATCTCTACATGTTAATATGTCTGAGTAATCTCTACATGTTAATATGTCTGAGTAATCTCTACATGTTAATATGTCTGAGTAATCTCTACATGTTAATATGTCTAATAGTCTCTACATGTTAATATGTCTGAGTAATCTCTACATGTTAATATGTCTAATAGTCTCTACATGTTAATATGTCTGAGTAATC
>NC_068450.1:11046066-11050594 GCF_023373465.1 Oncorhynchus keta | reverse complement strand
ATTAATAAACTCAGCAAAAAAGAAACGTCCTCTCACTGTCAACTGTGCTTATTTTCAGCAAACTTAACATTCAACAACTGAGACATAAACTGAACAAGTTCCACAGATGTGTGACTAACAGAAATGGAATAATGTGTCTCTGAACAAAGGGGTCAAAGTAACCGTCAGTATCTGGTGTGGCCACCAGCTGCATTAAGTACTGCAGTGCATCTCCTCCTCATGTACTGCACCAGATTTGCCAGTTCTTGCAGTGAGATGTTATCCCACTCTTCCACCAAGGCACCTGCAAGTTCCTGGACATTTCTGGGGGAATGGCCCTAGCCTTCACCCTCCGATCCAACAGGTCCCAGACGTGCTCCATGGGATTGAGATCCGGGCTCTTCGCTGGCCATGGCAGAACACTGACATTCCTGTCTTGCAGGACGAGCAGTATAGCTGGTGGCATTGTCATGCTGGAGGGTCATGTCAGGGTGAGCCTGCAGGAAGGCTACCACATGAGGGAGGAGGATGTCTTCCCTGTAATACATAGCGTTGAGATTGCCTGCAAACTCAGTCTGATGATGCTGTGACACACCGCCCCAGACCATGACGGACCCTCCACCTCCAAATCGATACCGCTCCAGAGTACAGGCCTCGGGTAACGCTCATTCCTTCAATGATAAACGCAAATCCGACCATCACCCCTGGTGAGACAAAACCGTGACTCGTCAGAGAAGAGCACTTTTTGCCAGTCCTGTCTGGTCCAGCGACGGTGGGTTTGTGCCCATAGGCAATGTTGTAGCCGGTGATGTCTGGTGAGGACCTGCCTTACAACAGGCCTACAAGCCCTCAGCCCAGCCTCTCTCAGCCTATTGTGGACAGTCTGAGCACTGATGAAGGGATAGTGCGTTTTATTTATTTATTTTATTTCACCTGTATTTAACCAGGTAGGCAAGTTGAGAACAAGTTCTCATTTACAATTGCGACCTGGCCAAGATAAAGCAAAGCAGTTCGACAGATACAACGACACAGAGTTACACATTGAGTAAAACAAACATACAGTCAATAATACAGTATAAACAAGTCTATATACAATGTGAGCAAATGAGGTGAGAAGGAGGTAAAGGCAAAAAAGGCCATGGTGGCAAAGTAAATACAATATAGCAAGTAAAACACTGGAATGGTAGTTTTGCAATGGAAGAATGTGCAAAGTAGAAATAAAAATAATGGGGTGCAAAGGAGAAAAATAAATTAATTAATTAAATACAGTTGGGAAAAGAGGTAGTTGTTTGGGCTAAATTATAGGTGGGCTATGTACAGATGCAGTAATCTGTAAGATGCTCTGACAGTTGGTGCTTAAAGCTAGTGAGGGAGATAAGTGTTTCCAGTTTCAGAGATTTGTGTAGTTCGTTCCAGTCATTGGCAGCAGAGAACTGGAAGGAGAGGCGGCCAAAGAAAGAATTGGTTTTGGGGGTGACTAGAGAGATATACCTGCTGGAGCGTGTGCTACAGGTGGGAGATGCGTTCCTGGTGTAACTCGGGCAGTTGTTGTTGCCATCCTGTACCTGTCCCGCAGGTGTGATGTTCAGCTGTACCAATCCTGTGCAGGTGTTGTTACACGTGGTCTGCCACTGCGAGGACGATCAGCTGTCCATCCTGTCTCCCTGTAGCACTGTCTTAGGCATCTCACAGTATGGACATTGCAATGTATTGCCCTGGCCACATCTGCAGTCCTCATGCCTCCTTGCAGCATGCCTAAGGCACGTTCACGCAAATGAGCAGGGACCCATGGCATCTTTCTTTTGGAGTTTTTCAGAGCCAGTACAAAGGTCTCTTAAGTTTTCATAACTGTGACCTTAATTGCCTACCGTCTGTAAGGTGTTAGTGTCTTAACGACCGTTCCACAGGTGCATGTTCATTAATTGTTTATGGTTCATTGAACAAGCATGGGAAACAATGTTTAAACCCTTTACAATGAAGATCTGTGAAGTTATTTGAATTTTTACAAATTTTCTTTGAAAGACAGGGTCCTGAAAAGGGACGTTTCTTTTTTGCTGAGTTTATGTCCGCTAATCTCTACATGTTAATGTCTGTCTGCCTCCCTGTCGTCTGTCTGCCTCCCTGTCGTCTGTCTGCCTCCCTGTCGTCTGTCTGCCTCCCTGTCATCTGTCTGCCTCCCTGTCCTCTGTCTGCCTCCCTGTCCTCTGTCTGCCTCCCTGTCCTCTGTCTGCCTCACTGTCCTCTGTCTGCCTCACTGTCCTCTGTCTGCCTCACTGTCCTCTGTCTGCCTCCAAAATGAGGTTTTATGAATTGCAAGATGTTATAGTAATACAGAAATGGTAAAGCTCACTATCACATACTAAGTTTTCATCTCCCCATCTCTATCTCTCTCTTTCTCGCTCTCGCTCTTTCTCTCTTTCTCTTTCTCGCTCTCTCTCTCTCCCTCTCTCTCCCCATCTCTCTTCTCTCCCCATCACACTCTCTCTCTCTTTTCCCCTGTCTCTCTACCCCAATCACTCTCTCTACCTCTCTCTCCACTATCCACAGAATGACCTGCTGGATGTGGTGGGGAGTATTGACCTGTCCAAGATGACCGTCAAGAGAATCAGGATCAACTTTGTGTTTGCTTTGGTCTATAACCTGGTGGGGATCCCTATCGCTGCTGGGGTGTTCATGCCTGTTGGTCTAGTTCTCCAGCCGTGTACGGGTTCTGCTGCCATGGCCCTCTCCTCTGTGTCTGTGGTGCTGTCCTCTCTACTACTCAAATGGTGAGTTACCAGACCAGGTGCCAGTTTACCATCAAGCTGTTGTGTGTGTGTGTGTGTGTGTGTGTGTGTGTGTGTGTGTGTGTGTGTGTGTGTGTGTGTGTGTGTGTGTGTGTGTGTGTGTGTGTGTGTGTGTGTGTGTGTGTGTGTGTGTGTGTGTGTGTGTGTGTGTGTGTGTGTGTGTGTGTGTGTGTGTGTGTGTGTGTGTGTGGTTACTTGCAGTTACTCTAAATTTCAGAACTGAACTACAACTTGCAGTGTCTTAGTGTGTTATGGTTTCTGTGTGTATCTAACTCTCCTATCTCTGTATGTAGTTACACTAACTCTCCTCTCTCTGTTTGTAGTTACACTAACTCTCCTCTCTCTGTATGTATTTACACTAACTCTCCTCTCTCTGTTTGTAGTTACACTAACTCTACTCTCTCTGTTTGTAGTTACACTAACTCTCCTCTCTCTGTTTGTAGTTACACTAACTCTCCTCTCTCTGTCTGTTTGTAGTTACACTAACTCTCCCCTCTCTGTTTGTAGTTACACTAACTCTCCTCTCTCTCTGTTTGTAGTTACACTAACTCTCCTCTCTCTGTCTGTTTGTAGTTACACTAACTCTCCTCTCTGTCTGTATGTAGTTACACTAACTCTCCTCTCTCTGTATGTAGTTACACTAACTCTCCTCTCTCTGTCTGTTTGTAGTTACACTAACTCTCCTCTCTCTGTATGTAGTTACACTAACTCTCCTCTCTCTGTATGTAGTTACACTAACTCTCCTCTCTCTGTTTGTAGTTACACTAACTCTCCTCTCTCTGTCTGTTTGTAGTTACACTAACTCTCCTCTCTCTCCGTTTGTAGTTACACTAACTCTACTCTCTCTGTTTGTAGTTACACTAACTCTCCTCTCTCTGTTTGTAGTTACACTAACTCTCCTCTCTCTGTTTGTAGTTACACTAACTCTCCTCTCTCTGTTTGTAGTTACACTAACTCTCCTCTCTCTGTTTGTAGTTACACTAACTCTCCTCTCTCTGTCTGTTTGTAGTTACACTAACTCTCCTCTCTCTGTTTGTAGTTACACTAACTCTCCTCTCTCTGTTTGTAGTTACACTAACTCTCCTCTCTCTGTTTGTAGTTACACTAACTCTCCTCTCTTTGTTTGTAGTTACACTAACTCTCCACTCTCTCTGTTTGTAGTTACACTAACTCTCCTCTCTCTGTTTGTAGTTACACTAACTCTACTCTCTCTGTTTGTAGTTACACTAACTCTACTCTCTGTTTGTAGTTACACTAACTCTCCTCTCTCTGTTTGTAGTTACACTAACTCTCCTCTCTCTGTTTGTAGTTACACTAACTCTCCTCCTCTCTCTGTTTGTAGTTACACTAACTCTCCTCTCTCTGTTTGTAGTTACACTAACTCTCCTCTCTCTGTCTGTTTGTAGTTACACTAACTCTCCTCTCTCTGTTTGTAGTTACACTAACTCTCCTCTCTCTCTGTTTGTAGTTACACTAACTCTCCTCTCTCGTCTGTTTGTAGTTACACTAACTCTCCTCTCTCTGTATGTAGTTACACTAACTCTCTCTCTCTGTCTGTTTGTAGTTACACTAACTCTCCTCTCTCTGTCTGTTTGTAGTTACACTAACTCTCCTCTCTCTGTCTGTTTGTAGTTACACTAACTCTCTCTCTCTCTGTTTGTAGTTACACTAACTCTCCTCTCTCTCTGTTTGTAGTTACACTAACTCTCCTCTCTCTGTTTGTAGTTACACTAACTCTCCTCTCTCTGTTTGTAGTTACACTA